>NC_029774.3:97022687-97032800 GCF_000817695.3 Arachis duranensis | reverse complement strand
TTCTTGAGTCGTCACTTTGTTCTCTTGTCAACCTTGCCAATTTGATGCCAAATATAGACTATTATACCTCGTTGGAAAGCTGTGGATGTCTACTTTCCAATGCAACTGGAAGCGCATCATTTGGAGTTCTACAACTCGAGTTATACTCCATGGAAGGTGAAGAGGTCAGCTGGCCTGATTGCATGTTGGTACTATGCTCTTCTATGCACATTACGGGGCTGTTTTCTCCCTCAATTTTTAGTATTCACCATGCATGCCATATATGCTTGGAAAGCTCTAGATGTCTTCTTTCCAATGCATTTTGAATCACCTCATTTGGAGTTTTGTAGCTCAAGTTATTTATGTTTGAAGAAGGCATGGTCAAGCTGTTCCATATAATACGTTTAAGCTCCAGTTTAAGGTTAAACTGGAGCTTAAACGTGGAATGCTTCCTGGTGAGAAATATGGTCGAACACGTTTAACCTCCAGTTTGAGGTCAAACTGGAGGTTAAACGTGGAATCACTCCCTTGGTGCCATTCTCATTCTGGCGTTTAACCTTCAGTTTGAGGTTAAACTGGAGGTTAAACGCCAGTTTCCTCTTTTCTCAGCTTTCATGATTCTGGCATTTAACCTTCAGTTTAACCTTAAACTAAAGGTTAAACGCCACTTTTAGCTTTATATGGTTTGGCCGTTTAAGTTCCAGTTTAAGCTTAAACTGGAACTTAAACTCCACATGTGATATTCAAGCTTCCTTTATTGATTTTGTTGCTTCTTTGCCTAGCCTCTTCTTCCCTGAAATCATCCACAACATGTGATCTTCAAGCTTCCTTTATAGATTTTGTTGCTTCCTTGCCTAGCCTCTTCTTCCCTGAAATCATCCACACAATTGCATCAAAGTCTTGCAGATTTTCATGAGAATTCTTCCATTCATAGCATTCAAGGAATATAACTAAAAACTCATGGAATTTGCATCAAAATCTTCATGTAAAAACTCATGGAATTTGCATCAAAATCTTCATGTTTGAATGATTTAAGACAAGCATGACTATTTGGCCCAAATGATTACTTAAGGCTCAAGAAAATGCATAAAACAACTAAAAATAACAGAAAAATGCTAGTGAAACTAGCCTAAGATGCCTTGGCATCACGTACGCACTAAGGGTTGTGCGTACTGATTACCGAAATTCACTCCCCATATAAAATGAATCCGTTCTTTGGCAAGTGCGCCAAATATCGTCAAGTAATAACCCACTAGGAGTGGGGTCAAATCCACATAGATTAGCGGATTAAAGCAAACAATAGTTAATTGATTATACTAGTTAGACTATCATAATTGGAGTGATAATCAAACAAGAAAATGTAAATGACATGAAACTAAAGGAAAGCAATAAAGTGCAAGAAAGTAAATGGCAAGGAAAATAAAGTACAAGAAAGTAAAATGTTGGAGATGTAAAGTGCAGAAAATGTAAATAACCATAAAGTAAATAAAAGAAAGAAAGATAAAACAAACATTGGCATCAAGAGATATTGCATTCTCGGGATTAATTGATTTCATCTCATCTCCAATCATGCAACTCATTGACCTCTTGGCAATCATGATTGATTGAGCCCCAATTCCTTGGTGACTTAATCTCTTAAACCTTGATCAATAGCCAATTCCTTGGTCTAATTGCTCATGAGAAGAGATGACGAATGGTACCTGATTATACCACACACTTTCCTAGATCTAAATAGTGGGTGGATTATATGTCACCATATCCAATCACCAAAACCCAAATCTATTCAAGTGTGAGAAAGAATTTTAAGCATGGTTTTATGTTTCCTTTTCCAAGGTTCCCATAAAACCCAATTGCATTCAATCTCTTTTCCAAGATAATTGAATGCTAGAATGAAGAACAAAATTCTTTCAAGTAAATCAAAGAGAGATGAAGAGAAGAAGAAAAATAAAAACAATCAATCCATTGAAAAATAATAGAGCTCTCTTTCCCAATGGAAAGAGTTAGTAATTCATAACTAAAAGATATTTACAAAAGTAAGAAAGAAAAGAAAGGAAGCTAATGGTGAACAGAGAGGGTCCGAAGACTCCCCCAATCCAGCATTCCTAATTCTATGAAACTAAGGCCTTTATATAGGCTTTCCTAAATTACAAACTTAAATGAAATTGAAAGAAAATTACAATTAAATGAAAATAAACTATTCTAAATGCTTCTTGTGGCCTTGATTGGTTGAAAATTATGGATTGAATGAGAGTTTGAGTGGGTTTGATTGAAGGTTGGGAGTTGTAGGAAGAAATTGGTGTGTGGTTTTCAAGTGCCACTCCCACTAGATTTTGCCTTTGGAGTATGACCCACTTTGCAACATTGAATTGAATTTGCTCTTTGGAGTATAACCCTCTTTGCCACGTTAAATGTATGGAGTTGTTTGGGCCTCAAATTGAATTTCCACTATAAATTATTATATATTGTTGAAAAGCCTTGGATGTTAGCTTTTCAACTCCTTTGGAATCAACTTCTTTGGACCTCTATAACTCAAGTTATGCCCAATTAAAGGTGAAGAGGTCAGTCTGCCAAGTAGCTCGGTGTGCCACGCCCACTTCTGGCATGCCACGCCCCCTATGTTGTAAAATTGGCGTGCCACACCCACCCTTTGGCGTGGCAGGCCCATATGTTCCTCTCTAGCTATTAGAACTAGCGTGCCACACCCAAATCTTCAAGTGGCATGCCCATTATGAAAATAGAGCTGGCGTGCCATGCCTTCGATATCAAGTGGCACACCCAGGTTTTGCAATACTAAAATAATGGCCTTTTTCACCTCCATTTTTAATGTCCACCATTTAGTATTATATATCGTTGGAAAGCGCTTGATGTCAGCTTTCCAACGCAACCAAGAGAACCTCATTTGGACCTCTACAACTCAAGTTATGTTCCTTTGAAGATGAAGAGGTCAGGCAGGTAACTCTGCAGTGACGTGTTTTTCTCCTTGTGTTTTCAGGGTCAATATCTTCCTCAATTCCAGTGTCCATGACGTATGGAAAAATCACCGATCAAGAGTTTATAAAGAAAACAACGTTGCAAGTATAGCTCTTAACCAATGTTGATTCTGCGTATCAATTTAGAAGGGGCTGTCACAAAATTTAGAAATAAAATACTGGAGTATGAATCCCAGGTCGTCTCTCAACGAGTTGCAGAAAAGTGTGCTATTTTATTAATCAGATGTTTTGAAAAACGTTTGAGTTGAGTAAATAGGAAATAAAATTAGAGAATTTGAATAATGTAAAAAAAAGCCTTGACTGGGAGTTGGTTAGTTGGAAGCCCCATTATTGTTGGATTACTCTCTAGATTGATTGATAATTAAAGGTTATCCTGTTTAGTTATCTCTTACTATGTAAAGGAAATTGACCGGGAGAAGATTAAATGGAAGTTCTATCCCTGTTGAACTCTCTGAAGTGTAATAATAAAAGGGTTGTTATCCTACTTAGTTATCGCTTATATAATAAGGGAAAGTCAAGTACTCTCAAACTAATCCTGTCGCTTGCATCCTAATCCTTTCCTAAGAAGGGATTAGAGTCGAAGACACGAGAATTAGCCAACAACTTCCAATTAATATTAACACTTGAGTATTCCAACTCAAGGTTTTCCTTTTTAATCAACTCCCAATCAAGTCAGGGAACTACTCCATTATCATGAATATAACTTTCACAAAATTAAGAGAGGAATAAGAGAAAGACATGATAACTAATAACTAAAATTCAATTAAAAGTAAAAATGGTTCCTTACATTAATAAATCCCAAAATCATGAACATACTTATCTAAACAGAGTCAATAGGCAATAAAAGAGTAAAGAGTAGAGAGACAAACTAGAATGAGGAAGCTCCAACGGAGGTAATAAATCTTCTCAACATCCAAAGCAAAGCACTAAAACTCTACAACTATGAATGTGAAGAAAACCTAGAAGAAGAAGTAGAATTCTCTCTAGATTCCCAAAACTAAACTAAAACTATGCTATTGAGAATGTGTGTTGAGTCTCTGTATGTTCCCTTGTTTTAGTATGTGTTTCTGGGCTGAAAACTGGGTCAAAACACGGCCCAAAATCGCTCCCAACATTTTTTGTTAATTCTGCAGATCGCGCATGTCACGCGTTCGTGTCGCTGGTCGCTTTGGCGTGTCACGCGTTCGCGTCAAGAACGCGCTCGCGTCATATTGCAGAACTCCAATCCACGCGTACGCGTTAGGCTCGTGCACGCGTCACTGCAATTTTCTCCATGTTGCGCACACGCGTGAGCTATGCGTGCGCGTCGCTGCTCGTTGGTTATCTCCTTAGTTTCTTGTGTTCCTTCCATTTTTTTGCAAGCTTCCTATCCATCCTTTAAGCCATTCCTGCCCTATAAAGCCTGAAATACTTAACACATGGATCACAGCATCGAATGGTATAAAGGAGACTTAAAATACACAAATTAAAGACTTTAGGAAGCAACTTTTCAATCACAGAACAAAACTAGGAAGGAATTGTAAAACCATTCAAATCATGTGAATAAGTGGGCAAGGATTTGATAAAAACCACTCAATTGAGCACAAGATAAATCATAAAATAGTGGTTTATCAACCTCCCCACACTTAAACATTAGCATGTCCTCATGCTTTGCTCAAGGAGATAAAATAAATGAGTATGAAAAAGTAAGACTCATGCAATGCAATGGAACCTATGTATGAATGCAACTATATGATTTTGTCTACTTGGTTAAAAGTAAGTAAGTTTTTCAAGACAAACATAAATTAAATTCCACTAATTCAAATCCTACAGTAAAGACAAGTAAACTTGTAAGAAGGTGGCTCATGAAAGCAGAGAACGTAGAATCAAGCATTGAACCCTCACTGATAGTGTATATGCACTCTAGTCACTCAAGTGTATAGGGTAATCACTCTACTCTTCTCTAATCATACTTTCTAAATTTTGTTCTTCACCTAACCAATCAACAAGTATTTAATGTATCAATGCAAACATCATGAGGTCTTTTCAAAGTTGTAATGGGGCTAACCTAAGCTCTCACCTATACACACACACACTCTATATAACTTCTAAATTCATACCTAGCTACCCAAAATTTCCCACTTTTGCATTACATACTCATGCATCAACCCTTCCTTTAGATTGTATTACATATGCATTGATCTTCTCATTAACTTAACTTAGCATTGGGGTAATTTTGTCCCCTTATTTATTTACTTATTTATTGAATATTTTTGGATTTTTATTTTTTATTTTTTTTATTTTTTATTTTTTATTTTTTTTAAAGGAAAATAAACATAACTTATCAATGCACATGGATTTTTAATTTTTCTGGTCTTACATGAGTAGGCACCCAAATTCCCAATATTTTATCAAAGTAAAAACATAACACATTCCTTTACTAACCCATGTTTCCACTTTTTCCCATGCTTAGTTGATACACAATCTCTATTTTAAGCTAACCAAAGATTCAATTGGGATATTTAACTGTTTTTCCGCTTAAGGCTAGTTACGTGGTAAAATATAGAACAAATGGGGATTAATAGGCTCAAAGTGGCTAACAAAGGTAAATGTAAGGGTAGGCTATTTGGGATAAGTGAGCTAATGATCAAATAATGGCCTCAATCATATGCATGCATATAAATACACTAAACATTGGACATCTAGGATGGAACAAAATATAGATTACAATCATAGGGAAGTAAACACACAAGAATAAAAATTTATGGCTAAATAATGTAACCATATAATTAAGCTCAAGTCTCACAGGTTGTGAGTTCTTAGCTTAAAACCATGTTCCAATTTACAATCTTCAAACAAGCTTCTAACACAAAAATTTTTAATTTAAATTAGTGAAAATTTTCAAAAATAGAGTCTTTAAAAGAAACTTATTATTTTTCAACCAATTAGAACATGCATGCAAATAACTATTACTATGCAATATATCCTATCCTAAAAAAAGAGAAATAACCTATTGGTGTTAAGAGAGAAAAGTTACCTCTGGAAGTCAGGTACTGACCGACCTCCCCACACTTAAAGCTTTGCACCATCCTCGGTGCCATCAGTCAGGAACAAAGGGGGGCTGGTAGCAGTGTCTCCACAATCGGGACTGTCATGGCTCCCCGTGCTGGTAGTTGAAGTGGAGTCCGGAGTGTTTGGATCTTCTTCAAGTAGGTGGTTCCCAACAATCAGCCTCTTGAGGTATGTGAATCGGCGCTTGTTATGGCGCTCCATGCGTTCCATCTGCCGGTCTTACCGATCCAACCTCTGAAGTATTTGAAGGAGCAGCTGATTTGTTGAAGGTGCTTGTGATATGGAAAGAGAAGGGATATCTCTGGCCAGGTCCACAATTCCGGTAGTAGTGGTTGCTGTGGGTCTGATGTACTTCCCACTCGAAACATATTGATCCTCCCGAGGAATCATGGCCTTGGTATCCCCAGCTTTGTAGGAGACTCCGGCTGCGGAGACTAAATCTGAAACCAAGGCGGAAAAAGGTAAGTTGCCCGTAATTTGTACGTGTCCCATGGCATGCCGGATGTGTCTTGGTAAGTTGAGAGGCTGGTCTGTAAGGATACACCAGAGGAGAACAGCCATGTCTGCAGTGAAAGAGGACTCATGAGTGCTTGGAAAGACGTAATGAGACATAATTTGTGCCCACACTCGAGCCTCCAAGGTAAGTGCTGAAGCCAATATCCCCTTAGGTCTGAAATGATGGTATCCAAAGATCCATCTGCTGCCAGGTTGTGCTATAACTCTAAGAACGGTGTCCTAGTCAAATTGGTATGTCTGGCGCTTGACAGAGGCTTCTTGAAAGGTGTCCAACCCTTCTGGAGCAGGGGAAAGATCTAAAGCTTGCTGAATGGCCCTTTCAGAGATGGAGATCTGTTTCTGAGGACGTAGACAGACTACAAGGTTGGCATGTGGAAGTTGGAGTAGAATTCGACTACCCATGAAAGATTGACCTGCTGTGGCTGCTTCCGTAAGAAATTTCAATGTCTCTTTTCAATGCGGGGCTCCACCAGATCAACAATGTTTGCATGGGGAATAAGAAGGTGCTCATTATTGTAGTTCCTTGCTACCAGAATAGGGAACATCTGCTCACAGAAGTGGTTAGTGAACCGCGCAGTGTCTTTGGCTGGAAAGGCTTTTTCAGATTCATTGACCTTGATGATCCTCTTGACTCGCTTTATTGATGGTTTGACAGCTGTTGAAGATGGTTCCGCAGCTAGCGCTCTTTTTGTTCCTCTCGTTGCTTGTGGCTTGGGAGTAGCTTTCTCTTTGCCCTTATTGGTGGCCATCCTAAAAAAGAGAAAAGAAACGTAGCATGTAAGTTCAAAGTTTAGAGCAAGGAAGAGGACAGTACGAGTGATAATCAATGCCCAGGTAAGGAAAATAATGAACGAAAGACATGGTCGTGATTCCATGGGATCAGTTCATCAATGGAAATATAGTAAGGGCATATGATGGCAAGATGCAAGATGTTTATTAGCATGCCGGCAAAGGCATGAGTAGCATAGATCAAGAATTAATTGCCTAAATTGATTATCAAGTGTTTCAAACTAAAAATCTATTTGTATTGATAATTATATTCAATCAATAAAATATTGAAAGGGGTTTTGTGAAAAGCAGGTGTTAGAGTAGTAGGATAGAATAATTTAAAAAAAATGCACAATGCCATACGGGCTTTTTCACAAACACTTAGCATGCATGTTTAATATAATAGGGAGAGAATTAAATTGGAACATGCAAGTGGTGCACAAAATTGTGATCATCAATGGCGCCATCAATATCGTACGCTCAATTGCAATCTCAACTCTTTATCACAACTTCGCACAACTAACCAGCAAGTGCACTGGGTCGTCCAAGTAATAAACCTTACGCGAGTAAGGGTCGATCCCACGGAGATTGTTGGTATGAAGCAAGCTATGGTCATCTTGTAAATCTCAGTCAGGCAGATTCAAATGGTTATGGAGGATTAATGATTAAAAGATAAATAAAACATAAAATAAAGATAGAGATACTTATGTAATTCATTGGTGAGAATTTCAGATAAGCGTATGGAGATGCTTTATCCCTTCCGTCTCTCTGCTTTCCTACTGTCTTCATCCAATCCTTCTTACTCCTTTCCATGGCAAGCTATATGTTGGGCATCATTGTTGTCAATGGCTATAGTCCTGTCCTCTCAGTGAAAATGTTCAACGCGCTCTGTCACAGCACGGCTATTCATCTATCGGTTCTCGATCATGTTAGAATAGAATCCAGTGATTCTTTTGTGTGTGTCACTAACGCCCCACAATCGCGAGTTTGAAGCTCGTCACAGTCATTCAATCCCTGAATCCTAATCAGAATACCACAGACAAGGTTTAGACCTTCTGGATTCTCAAGAATGCCCACCAACGGATTCTAGCTTATACCACGAATATTCTGATTAAGGAATGCAAGAGATATCCACTCAATCTAAGGTAGAACGGAGGTGGTTGTCAGGCACACGTTCATAGGTGAGAATGATGATGAGTGTCACGGATCATCACATTCATCAAGTTGAGGAACAAGTGATATCTTAGAACAAGAATAAGCTGAATTGAATAGAAGAACAATAGTAATTGCATTAATACTCAAGGTACAGAAGAGCTCCACACCTTAATCTATTGTGTGTAGAAACTCTACCGTTGAAAATACATAAGAACAGGGACTAGGCATGGCTGAATGGCCAGCCTCCCAAAGAGGGTTCAATCATAAAAACATGATCAAAAGATGATCCGAAGATTGAAAGATTCTTCAAATACAATAGCAAAAGGTCCTATTTATAGAGAACTAGTAGCCTAGGGTTTACAGAAATGAGTAAATGACGTAAAAATCCACTTCCGGGCCCACTTGGTATGTGCTTGGGCTGAGCATTGAAGCTTCCATGTGTAGAGACTTTTCTTGGAGTTAAACGCCAGCTTTTGTGCCAGTTTGGGCGTTTAATTCCCACTTTTGTGCCAGTTCCGGCGTTTAACGCCGGGAACTCTGAAGCTGACTTGGAATGCCTGTTTGGGCCATCAAATCTCGGGCAAAGTATGAACTATTATATTTTGCTGGAAAGCCCTGGATGTCTACTTTCCAACGCAATTGAGAGCTTGCCAATTGGGCTTCTGTAGCTCCAGAAAATCCACTTTTAGTGCAGGGAGGTCAGAATCCAACAGCATCTGCAGCCCTTTTTAGCCTCTGAATCAGATTTTTGCTCAGGTCCCTCAATTTCAGCCAGAAAATACATGAAATTACAGAAAAACACACAAACTCATAGTAAAGTACAGAAAAGTGAATTTTAAATAAAAACTAATAAAAATATAATAAAAACTAACTAAAACATACTAAAAGCATACTAAAAACAATGCCAAAAAGCGTATAAATTATCCGCTCATCACAACACCAAACTTAAATTGTTGCTTGTCCCCAAGCAACTGAAAATAAAATAGGATAAAAAGAAGAGAATATACAATGAATTCCAAAAACATCTATGAAGATCAGTATTAATCAGATGAGCGGGGCTTTTAGCTTTTTGCCTCTGAACAGTTTTGGCATCTCACTTTATCCTTTGAAGTTCAGAATGATTGGCTTCTATAGGAACTCAGAATCCGGATAGTGTTATTGATTCTCCTAGTTAAGTATGATGATTCTTGAACACAGCTACTTTATAAGTCTTGGCCGTGGCCCAAAGCACTCTGTTTTCCAGTATTACCACTGGATACATCCATGCCATAGACACATAACTGGTTGAACCTTTTCAGATTGTGACTCAGCTTTGCTAGAGTCCCCAATTAGAGGTGTCCAGGGTTCTTAAGCACACTCTTTTTGCTTTGGATCATGACTTTAACCGCCCAGTCTCAAGTTTTCACTTGACACCTTCACGCCACAAGCACATGGTTAGGGACAACTTGGTTTAGCCGCTTAGGCCCGGATGTTATTCCTGTAGGCCCTCCTATCCACTGATGCTCAAAGCCTTGGATCCTTTTTATTACCCTTGCCTTTTGGTTTAAAGGGCTATTGGCTTTTTCTGCTTGCTCTTCTCTTTTTTTTTTTGAATTCACTGCTTTTTCTTGCTTCAAGAATCATTTTTATGATTTTTCAGATCCTCAGTAACATG
>NC_029774.3:97020048-97022392 GCF_000817695.3 Arachis duranensis | reverse complement strand
GAACTCAATTCTCCTAGGGAGGTGTTGATTTGCTCTCAATAGTTTTGTGGAGGAAAGTGCATCCTTTGAGGTATCTCAGGGATTTCATGATGAGGAATTTCCTCATGTCCATGAGTGGGATCTCTTGTTTGCTCCATCCTCTTCTTAGTGATGGGCTTGTCCTCATCAATGAGGATGTCTCCCTCTATGTTAATTCCAACTGAATTACAGAGGTGACAAATGAGATGAGGGAAGGCTAACCTTGCCAAGGTAGAGGACTTGTCCGCCACCTTATAAAGTTCTTCGGATATAACCTCATGAACTTCTACTTCCTCTCCAATCATGATGCTATAAATCATGATAGCCCGGTCTATAGTAGCTTCGGACCGGTTGCTAGTGGGAATGATTGAGCATTGGATAAACTCCAGCCATCCCCTAGCCACGAGCTTGAGGTCATGCCTTCTCAGTTGAACTGGCTTCCCTCTTGAATCTCTCTTCCATTGAGCGCCCTCTTCACAAATGTCTATGAGGACTTGGTCTAACCTTTGATCAAAGTTGACCCTTCTAGTGTAGGGGTGTTCATCTCCTTGCATCATGGGCAAGTTGAATTCTAACCTTACATTTTCCAGACTAAAATCTAAGCATTTCCCCCGAACAATTGTAAGCCAATTCTTTGGGTCCAGGTTCACACTTTGATCATGGTTCTTGGTGATCCATGCATTGGCATAGAACTCTTGAACCGTTAAGATTCCAACTTGTTGAATGGGGTTGGTAAGAACTTCCCAACCTCTTCTTCGGATCTCATGTCGGATATCCGGATATTCACTCTTTTTGAGTTTGAAAGGGACCTCGGGGATCACCTTCTTCATGGCCACAACTTCATAGAAGTGGTCTTGATGCACCCTTGAGATGAATCTCTCCATCTCCCATGACTCGGAGGTGGAAGCTTTTGCCTTCCCTTTCCACTTTCTAGAGGTTTCTCCGGCCTTAGCTGCCATAAATGGTTATGGAAAAACAAAAAGAAATGCTTTTACCACACCAAACTTAGAAGGTTTGCTCGTCCGCGAGCAAAAGAAGAAAGAAAGGAGTAGAAGAAGAAGAAAATGAAGGAGATGGAGGGGGCTTTGTGGTTCGGCCAAAGGGGAGAAGTAGTGTTTAGGTTGTGTGAAAATAAAGGAGTGAAGAAGGGTTTATATAGGGGTAGAGAGAGGGGTAGGGTTCGGCCATTATGGGTGGGTTTGGGAGAGAAAGTGGTTTGAATTTGGATGGTGGGGTAGGTGGGATTTTATGAAGGATGGATGTGAGTGGTGAAGAGAATGGTAGGATTTGATAGGTGAGGGGTTTTTTTGGGGAAGAGGTATTGAGGTGATTGGTGAATGGGTGAAGAAGAGAGAGAGTGGTGGGGTAGGTGGGGATCCTGTGGGGTCCACAGATCCTGAGGTGTCAAGGATAGCTCATCCCTGCACCAAGTGGCGTGTAAAACACCCTTTCTGCCAATCCTGGTGTTAAACGCTGGGCTGCTGCCCTTTTCTGGCGTTAAACGCCAGTCTGCTGCCCCTTTCTGGCGTTAAACGCCTAGAATGGTGTCAGACTGGGCGTTAAACACCCATTTGCTGCCCTTACTGGCGTTTAAACGCCAGCAAGCTTTTCCTCCAGGGTGCACTGCTTTTCTTTCTGTTTTTCATTCTGTTTTTGCTTTATCAATTATTTTTGTGACCTCACATGATCATCAACCTATAGAAAACATAAAATAACAATGGAAAATAGATAAATATAACATTGGGTTGCCTCCCAACAAGCACTTCTTTAATGTCAGTAGCTTGACAGAGGGCCCTCATGGGGCCTCACAGATGTTCAGAGTAATGTTGGAACCTCCCAACACCAAACTTAGAGTTTGAATGTGGGGGTTCAACACCAAACATAGAATTTGGTTGTGGCCTCCCAACACCAAACTTAGAGTTTGACTGTGGGGGCTCTATTTGACTCTGTTTTGAGAGAAGCTCTTCATGCTTCCTCTCCATGGTTACAGAGGAATATCCTTGAGCCTTAAACACAAAGGATTCTTCATTCACTTGAATGATCAATTCTCCTCTGTCAACATCAATCACAGCCTTTGCTGTGGCTAGGAAGGGTCTGCCAAGGATGATGGATTCATCCATGCACTTCCTAGTCTCTAGGACTATGAAATCAACAGGGATGTAATAGTCTTCAACCTTTACTAGAACATCCTCTACAAGTCCATAAGCTTGTTTTCTTGAATTGTCTGCCATCTCTAGTGAGATTCTTACAGCTTGTACCTCAAAGATCCCTAGCTTCTCCATTACAGAGAGAGGCATGAGGTTTACACTTGACCCTAGGTCACACA
>NC_029774.3:97018670-97019848 GCF_000817695.3 Arachis duranensis | reverse complement strand
AAGGTACTTAGCAACTTGCTCTTCAGTGACATCTTCATTCTCTTCAGAGGAAGAATACTCATCAGAGCTCATGAATGACAGAAGTAAATCCAATGGAATCTCTATGGTCTCAGCGTGAGCCTCAGTTCCCATGGTTCCTCATTAGGGAACTCATTGGAGGCTAGTGGACGTCCATTGAGGTCTTCCTCAGTGACGCTCACTGCCTCTTTCTCCTCTCCAAATTTGGCCATGTTGATGGCCTTACACTCTCCTTTTGGATTCTCTTCTGTATTGCTTGGAAGAGTACTAGGAGGAAGTTCAGTAACTTTCTTACTCAGCTGACCCACTTGTGCCTCCAAGTTTCTAATGGAGGACCTTGTTTCAGTCATGAAACTTAGAGTGGCCTTAGATAGATCAGAGACTAAGTTTGCTAAGTTAGAAGAATTCTGCTCAGAATGCTCTATCTATTACTGAGATGATGATGGAAAAGGTTTGCTATTGCTAAACCTGTTTCTTCCACCATTGTTATTATTGAATTCTTGCTTCTGTAGATCCTTCCATGAAAAATTTGGATGATTCATCCATGAAGGATTATAGGTGTTGCCAAAGGCTTCACCCATGTAATTCACCTCTGCCATTGCAGGGTTCTCAGGATCATAAGCTTCTTCTTCAGATGAAGCGTCCTTAGTACTGCCTGGTGCAGCTTGCATTCCAGACAGACTTTGAGAAATCTTATTGACTTGCTGAGTCAATATTTTGTTCTGAGCCTTTATGGCATTCAGAGTATCAATCTCAAGAACTCATTTCTTTTGATTCGTCCCATTGTTCACAGGATTCCTTTCAGAAGTGTACATGAATTGGTTATTTGCAACTATTTCAATGAGTTCTTGAGCTTCTGCAGGCATCTTCTTCAGATGAAGAGATCCTCTAGCAGAGCTGTCCAATGACATCTTGGACAGTTCAAACAGACCATCATAGAAGATACCTATGATGCTCTATTCAGAAAGCATGTCAGAAGGACACATTCTGATCAATTGTTTGTATCTTTCTCAAGCTTCATAGAGGGATTCACCTTCCTTCTGTCTGAAGGTTTGGACTTCCACTCTAAGCTTACTTAATTTTTGAGGTGGAAAGAACTTTGCCAAGAAGGCATTAACTAGCTTTTCCCAAGAGTTCAGGCTTTCTTTAGGTTGTGAGTC
>NC_029774.3:97017747-97018574 GCF_000817695.3 Arachis duranensis | reverse complement strand
AGGGTCAACCCTATTGGTCTTGACAGTATCACAGATTTGCAAGAATTCAGCTAAAAACTAATGAGGATCTTCCAATGGAAGTCCATGGAACTTGCAATTCTGTTACATTAGAGAAATTAATTGAGGCTTAAGCTCAAAGTTGTTTGCTCCAATGGCAGGGATAGAGATGCTTCTCCCATAGAAGTCGGGAGTAGGTACAGTAAAGTCACCCAGCACCTTCCTTGCATTATTGGCATTGTTGTTGTTTTTGGCTGCCATGTCTTCTTCTTGTTTGAAGATTTCTGTTTGGTCCTCTACAGAGAGTAGTGCTTTAGCTTCTCTTAGCTTTCACTTCAAGGTCCTTTCAGGTTCAGGGTCAGCCTCAACAAGAATGCTTTTGTCTTTGCTCCTGCTCATATGAAAGGGAAGAGAACAGGAAAATATGGAATCATCTATGTCACAATATAGAGATTCCTTGAGATGTCAGAGGAAAAGAAGAATAAAAGGAGGAGGTAGAAGAAGAAGAATTCGAACTTATCAAGAGAGATAGAGTTCGAATTGTTGATAGTGGAGGAGTGTTAGTCCTTAAATAGAAGGATGTGAGAAAAGGGGAAGAATTTTCGAAAATAGATTAAAAGATTTTGAAGAAATTTTGAAAAATTGAAGAATGATTTTTGAAAATTAAAGTTGGGAAAGAAATAAAGTGATTTTTGAAAAAATTTTTGAAATTAGAAATCAAAAAGATTGAAAATTATTTGGAAAAAGATGTGATTAAGAATATATGATTGAAGAGTTATGGTTTTAAAAAGATATGATTGAAAAGATATGATTGAGAAACAATTTAAAAA
>NC_029774.3:97008359-97016865 GCF_000817695.3 Arachis duranensis | reverse complement strand
ACCAAAAACTAGGTGCACAAAATTGTGATCATCAATGGCGCGATTAACATGGTATGCTCAATTGCAATCTCAACTCTTTATCACAACTTCGCACAACTAACCAGCAAGTGCACTGGGTCGTCCAAGTAACAAACCTTACGCGAGTAAGGGTCGATCCCATGGAGATTGTTGGTATGAAGCAAGCTATGGTCATCTTGTAAATCTCAGTCAGGCGGATTCAAATGGTTATGGAGGATTAATGATTAAAAGATAAATAAAAAATAAAATAAAGATAGAGATACTTATGTAATTCATTGGTAAGAATTTCAGATAAGCGTATGGAGATGCTTTGTCCCTTCCGTCTCTCTGCTTTCCTACTGTCTTCATCCAATCCTTCTTACTCCTTTCCATGGCAAGCTGTATGTTGGGAATCACCGTTGTCAATGGCTACAGTCCCGTCCTCTCAGTGAAAATATTCAACGCGCTCTGTCACAGCACGGCTATTCATCTGTGGGTTCTCGATCATGTCGGAATAGAATCCAGTGATTCTTTTGCGTCTGTCACTAACGCCCCACAATCGCAAGATTGAAGCTTGTCACAGTCATTCAATCCCTGAATCCTACTCAGAATACCACAGACAAGGTTTAGACCTTCCGGATTCTCAAGAATGCCGCCATCAATTCTAGCTTATACGTGGTTGTCAGGCACACGTTCATAGGTGAGAATGATGATGAGTGTCACAGATCATCACATTCATCAAGTTGAGGAACAAGTGATATCTTAGAACAAGAATAAGCTAAATTGAATAGAAGAACAATAGTAATTGCATTAATACTCGAGGTACAGCAGAGCTCCACACCTTAATCTATGGTGTGTAGAAACTCTACCGTTGAAAATGCATAAGAACAGGGACTAGGCATGGCCGAATGGCCAGCCTCCCAAAGAGGGTTCAATCATAAAAACATGATCAAAAGATTATCTGAAGATTGAAAGATTCTTCAAATACAATAGCAAAAGGTCCTATTTATAGAGAACTAGTAGCCTAGGGTTTACAGAAATGAGTAAATAACGTAAAAATCCACTTCCGGGCCCACTTGGTGTGTGCTTGGGCTGAGCATTGAAGCTTCCATGTGTAGAGACTTTTCTTGGAGTTAAACGCCAGCTTTTGTGCCAGTTTGGGCGTTTAACTCCCACTTTTGTGCTAGTTCCGGTGTTTAACGCCGGGAACTCTGAAGCTGATTTGGAACGCCTGTTTGGGCCATCAAATCTCGGGCAAAGTATGAACTATTATATATTTCTGGAAAGCCCTAGATGTCTACTTTCCAACGCGATTGAGAGCGTGCCAATTGGGCTTCTGTAGCTCCAGAAAATCCATTTCGAGTGCAGGGAGGTCAGAATCCAACAGCATCTGCAGCCCTTTTCAGCCTCTGAATCAGATTTTTGCTTAGGTCCCTCAATTTCAGCCAGAAAATACCTGAAATCACAGAAAAACACACAAACTCATAGTAAAGTCTAGAAAATTGAATTTTAAATAAAAACTAATAAAAATATAATAAAAACTAACTAAAACATACTAAAAGCATACTAAAAACAATGCCAAAAAGCGTATAAATTATCCGCTCATCAGCAAGCATCCCAAAAAATAATTAATATTAATTGTCAAACAACTCCATAAGAATAATCACAAGCATTTGTAGAAGAAATAACCCATTAAGATATCTAACACCAAGTAGAGTAATGTAAAAATAAATAATTAAGAGGAATAAGGGAGAGAAAATAGAAAGAAAGAACCTTGAGAATAAGGGTATAAAGGGAGGGATGATGGAAAAAGGGAGATTGTGAAAATATGAGAGAACGGGGAAAAAGAAAAAGATAGAAAAGATATAGAGAGAGAGAGAGAGGAAGAAGATAGAAGAAGAAAGAGGGGAGAAGAAAATAAGATTAGAGAAGAAAAGATATGAAAAGAGGCAGCACAAGGATTAGGTTGCACTACGCTGATGACGCGTACGCGTGGTGGACGTGTACGCATGGGTTGCGCAGAAAGGAAGGTGACGCATACGCGTCGGTCACGCAGACATGTGACCGTGTTTGTGCTACTAGCGCGAGTGCAACGTGGCTCTCGTATAACCCTCTGTTCAAATTGGGATGTGTGCCAAAATGCCATATGATGCGTGCGCGTCAGCTACGTGCACGCGTGAAAACCTATAAGTTGTAAATGATTCGAGCGCGTCTGGGACGCATACGTGTGATGCAATTTGTGCCTCGGGCACAGTGCCAGCACCAAACCAGCCCAATTTTTGGCCAATACACCTCTTACGTCGATTTTTCAGGGTCACGTGTGCGCGTGGGTGACGCGCACGCATGGGGTGGGCGGCTGATTTCGCAAATGACACAGACGCATCAGGGATGCACCTGTGTAGACGTATTTGTGCCTAAGGCACGCCTCCAGCCACGCTCTCGTGTAACTCTCTATTCAAACCCCTTTTTCACGCGTGCACATAGGTCGTGAACGCATCATCGACGCTCGCGCATCATGTGCCTCCCCTTTTCTTTATGCAGAATGCAGAATGCAGACTATATACAATACTAATGGGAAGAGTTACTAAAAATAAAACTAAGAAAAGAAAGAACGTTCATACCATGGTGGGTTGACTCCCACCCAGCACTTTTCTTTAACGTCCTTAAGTTGTACGGTCCACTAGCTTAGTCTTCTGCTGTGGATGGATCCTCCAAGAGGAAGATATCCAGCTCCTTACTTTTCTTCATCTGTTCACCGTGATATAGCTTAAGGCGATGTCCATTTACCTTGATGAATTTAGAGCTCGAAGGATGACTTAGGTGAAAGACTCCGTATGGTTCTGCCTTCTCTACTCTATAGGAACCTTTCCATCTTGATCTCAGCTTCCCCGGCATGAGCCTTAGTCTGGAGTTGTAGAGGAGAACTAATTCCCCAGGTTTGAACTCTCTCCTTTTAATGTGCTTGTCATGCACAGCCTTCATCTTTTCTTTGTACAGCCTGGAGTTATCATACGCTTCTAGGCGAAGGTTCTCCAATTCTTGTAGTTGCATCTTCCCTTCAGCTCCGGCCCTCTCAAATCCCATGTTGATTTCACTTACCACCCAGAATGCCTTGTATGCTGTCCAGTATGCCCAAAGTGCATCTTGCAGCCTGGTGCTCCAGTCCTTCCTATGAGGCTTGACTATCTTCTCCAGGATATGCTTTATCTCTCTGTTAGACACCTTTGCTTGTCCGTTAGTCTGCGAGTGGTAAGTAGTTGCTACCTTGTGAATAATGCCATGCTTCTTCAATAGAGTGGTCAGTCTCATGTTACAGAAATGGGTGCCTTGATCACTCACAATTGCTCGTGGTGATCCAAAGTGATAGATAATATAGTTTCTAACAAAGAAAACAACAGTGTTAGCATCATCAGTATGGGTGGGAATTACTTCCACCCATTTGGAAACATAATCTACAGCTAATAATATATATAAGAAACCGCTAGAGTTGGAAAATGGACCTATGAAGTCAATACCCCAAACATAAAAAATCTCACAGAACAACATAATTTGTTGGGGCATCTCATCCCTCTTAGATATATTACCAAACCTCTGGCATGGGGAACAAGATTTACAGAAGGTAGTAGCATCTTTAAAAAGAGTAGGCCACCATAATCCACAATCTAAAATTTTTCTAGCTGTTCTTTGAGGGCCAAAATGTCCACCACTCTTAGAGGAGTGGCAGGCCTCTAAAATGGACTAGAATTCTGATTGAGGTACACATCTTCTAATTATCTGGTCAGCACCATACCTCCATAAATATGGATCATCCCAAATATAATATTTGGACTCGCTTTTCAGCTTGTCCCTCTGATGCTTAGTAAAATTGGGAGGGAAGGTATGACTAACTAGATAATTAGCTATAGGTGCATACCAAGGAACTACTTCAGATACTGCATGCAAGCTATCAAAGGGAAAAACATCATTGATAGGAGTGAAGTCATCCTTAATGTGCTCAAGGCGACTCAAGTGGTCCGCCACTAAATTCTGGTTACCACTCCTATCCTTAATTTCTAAATCAAATTCTTGTAGTAACAGTATCCAATGTATCAGCCTTGGTTTAGACTCTTTTTTAGCTAACAAATATTTGAGGGCTGCATGGTTTGAGTACACTACCACTTTAGTGCCAAGTAAATAGGCTCGGAATTTATCCAGAGCAAAAGCAATAGCTAAAAGCTCTTTTTCAGTGGTAGTGTAACTAGACTGAGCAACATCTAAGGTCTTTGAAGCATATGCAATTATGAAAGGGTCCTTACTTGTGCGCTGGGCCATCGCCGCTCCTACAGCATGGTTGGAGGCGTCACACATAATCTCAAAGGGCTGACTCTAGTCTGGTCCTCGCACAATTGGAGCTTGAGTCAAGGTGATCTTCAGCTTATCAAACGCTTCCATACAGTCCTCACTCAGCTCAAAGTCAACATCCTTCTGCAGCAGTCTAGATAAAGGTAAAGCTACCTTACTGAAGTCCTTGAAAAATCTCCAGTAGAAACCTCTATGACCAAGGAACGAATGGACTTCCCTCACGGAGGAGGGGTAAGACAGACAAGAAATGACATTTACCTTTGCTGGATCTACAGAAATACCAGTATTAGAGACAACGTGTCCTAGACAATGCCTTGTTTGACCATAAAATGACACTTTTCAAAATTCAAAACAAGGTTTGATCTAACACACCTGTCTAATACTCTAGATAAACTATCCAAGCAAAGGCTAAAGGAATCACCGTATACGTTAAAATCATCCATAAAAACTTCCATATAATTCTCAATAAGATCAGAGAAAAGACTCATTATGCACCTTTGGAAAGTAGCTGGTGCATTGCACAAGGCAAAAGGCATTCTCTTGTAAGCATAAGTTCCAAAGGGACATGTACAAGTAGTCTTTTCCTGATCCTCAGGAGCTATATGAATCTGAAAATAGCCTGTGTAACCATCTAAAAAGCAGTATGGGATTTACCTGACAGGAAATCAAGTATTTGATCAATAAATGGCAAAGGGTAATAATCCTTGCGAGTGGCTTGGTTGAGGCGCCTGTAGTCAATGCACACCCTCCAGAAATTCTGCACTCTAGTTGCTATGAGCTCTCCTTGTTCATTCTTTATTGTTGTGACTCCAGACTTCTTGGGCACCACATGCACTGGACTGACCCATTCACTATCTGAGATGGGGTAGATGATATCTGCTTCCAGTAGTTTGGTCACTTCCTTCTTGACAACCTCCAAAATGGTGGGATTCAGACTTCTTTGGGGTTAACGAACGGTTCTTGTTCCCTCTTCTAAAAATATTGTGTGCTCGCAAACTTGAGGGCTGATGCCTAATATATCTGCTAAGCTCCACCCAATTGCTTTCTTGTGTCTTCTCAGCACACCAAGCAACTGCTCCTCTTATTGGGGTGTGAGTTCCCTTGCAATGATAACTGGGAGCTTCTGATTGTCCTCAAGGTAAGCATACTTGAGGTGGGGTGGAAGGGGTTTTAACTCCAAATTCTGTTCCTGACTGGGTACTGGATCGTCTTGAGCTAGTGAGGATGGCAAGGTATTCTCATTGTGTTTAGAGGGTGTCTCTACACTTGGACCTTGCTCCATGTGCATCTCTTCTACTTCTTCTTAGTGAACTGCAACTACTATCTCATCAATGATGTCACACTGGAAGACAGAATGATCTTTCAGAGGGTGCTTCATAGCTTCATTTAGATTGAAGCTCACTACTCGACCGTCTATCTCAAAGGAATAGGTTCCTGAGAATGTATCCAACTTGAACTTTGAGGTCTTTAGGAATGGTCTTTCGAGCAAGATGGATGACAGTTTCCCTGAGTCATCTGGGGGCATTTCCAAGATATAGAAGTCAATGGGAAATGTGAGCCCTTTAAAGCTCATCAGCATGTCCTCAGCAATTCAAACCACTGTAATAATGCTTTTATCTGCTAAGACAAAACGAGCTATCGACCTTTTTAAGGGAGGGAGCCTTAAGGCATTATATATAGATAAATGCATAATACTCACGCACGCTTCTAAATCACACATGCAGTCAGAAAATATTACATCCTCAATGGTACAGTTAACCATGCATGGACCTGGATTACTATATTTTCAGGTATATCCCCCATCAATGCAGTTATAGAACTACCTAAAGGAATAGTTTCTAATTCATTAATCCTATCCTTATGTATGCACAAATCTTTTAGAAACTTCGTATATTTAGGTACTTGTTGAATGACATAAAAAAGGAGAACAGTTACCTCAACCTTTTTGATGATTTCTACCATTTTTGGGTCAAGTTTCATCTGCTTTCTGGGCTTTCTTGCAAGGTGTGGAAATGGGATAGGGGTAACGTCTTTGGTAGCTTTAGCTTGATGACATGTCACCATGTCATGTTTTTCTATGCTTTTTCATACAAGAAATTGCTGATTAGTGCTTAAATATTGCATTCTTTTGTGCTTAATTGGAATATTTCCTTAATCTTTTAATTTTATAAATCTTGTAGGAAATAAGAAGAAAAAGAAGCAAAGAAGCACAAAATAAGCTAAAAAGGAGAAAAAAAGAGCTTTGGGGCACGCTTTGAAGTTGGAACACACTTGGAGCCTTAGGCCACGCTTTTAAAAGCGTGGCCCATGACCAAATTAAAGGAGAATAGGCAATCAGCACACAATGCTGCGCTCTTGCCAAGAGCAGAGCATTATCGTGATGCAAAGTGAGGTTGGAAGCAAATTTTCGCTAAGTTAAATTTGGGGCGCTCACAACATGACCATGCCTCCTTTAAAGGGCTATAACTTGAGCTACAGATGTCCGATTGATGTGCTTCCAGTTGCATTGGAAAGCTGACATTTAGAGCTTTCCAACGATATATAGCAATCCATATTTGTGATAAAATTGAGGTATGAGTGAAAGACATCTTTAAAGGCAAAAAATAAGTGAAAATAAACCAAAGTGCTTCCACCAAGGCTCGAAGAGGGAGACACAAGGAAACCAAGGAAGTAGCGCTCTCAAGGAGAGCAGAGTGCTCTCTTGGAGAGCATTGTCGTGCTCTCACCCAAAGAAAATGCAAGAAAATTGGCGTGGAGTGCTTTCACCAAGGCTTGAACCTGGTACCTCACCAAGGAAGCAAGGATGCTCTGCTCGCCACAAGAGCTGAGCACTATCCTGATTGCTACCCAACCTCGGCGCGCAACAAAAGGTTCCCCACACAAGGCACCAATGCTCCGCTCTCCACAAGAGCAGAGCATCCTACTGGGAGAAAACACTCATGGGCCAAAATTCAACCAAAATTCCATTTGAATTCAATTCCTCACCAAATTGAATCAAGGCCAACCAAACCCATTTCTCCTCAAATCCAAAGCAAGCTAAGCCCATTATCATCACTAAAAAGCACAAGAACAAGCTAGAATTAGGATTTTCATTTAATTTGTTTTTTATTTCAATTTTATTTTATTTTGTAAAAAGCCTATATAAAGGCATCATTCTCATTTTCATAGGAGGCTGGCTCCACTAGGGAGCATTAAGAGTAGTAGAGAGCTCTCTCTTTAGTTTTTCTTTTCCGAGTTTGAATCTTGGGTGGAGAATTGAAGGAATTCTGTTTCATTTCCCATCTGAGATTTTTTTTTTTACTTGCTGCATAATTCAGTGAATTAAGGATTGAATTTGAGTTTTCATTTGCTGCTTCCATTTTTCTTTCTTTTTCAATCTATTTGCTGTTAAATCAAGGAACGAATTAAGATCTAGACTTGTTTTCTAGTCTCTTGACCCCTGAGATCTTTACTCTTTTGGTGAGAGTCTGCAATTTAAGTTTGGTTCATCTGTTGTTTGCTTCTTGAAGCAATTTTGCTTTGCTGTTTAGATCTGCTACATTTTATTCCATCTGCTACTTCTCTGATTGAATGCATCCTGAATTTTCTTGTTTAACTTTGAATCCCAGCTCCCAATTTACTTTCCTGCACTTTAGTTCCGCTGCACTTTACATTTGAGCTACTATGATTGATGGTGTTTTTGCGGAAAATGAATTTTCCAACACACAAATCCAACCGGCAAGTATACCGGGTCGCATCAAGTAGTAATAACTCACTTAGAGTGAGGTCGATCCCACAGGGATTGATGGATCAAGCAACTTTAGTGGGTGACTAGTTTAGTCAAGCTAACATTGAAGTGAATTTGGATGAAGTGTAACCAACAGAAAGTAAATGGCAAGGAAAATTAAAGTGCAGAAAGTAAAATTGCAAGTAACTTAAAGATCAAGAAAATAAAATTGCAAGAATCTTAAATGACAAGAAATGTAAATTGCATTAAATGTAAAGGGGGCTGGGGTGCTAGAAATTAAATGAAAGCAGTAGATCCAAGCTTAGAACAATTGCAAGGAAATTAAATTGCAGGAAAAGTAAATTCAAGGTCACAGTAGCTTAAATGTAAATTGCAGAAGAACACAAGCGCAGGAAATTAAATTGGGAGCAATAAGATGCAACAAAGAGACATAGATCATTT
>NC_029774.3:96957608-97004354 GCF_000817695.3 Arachis duranensis | reverse complement strand
GATATTCCCAGCCACCATTAGAGATTGGTGATGGTGGGTAATATCCCATAAAATTTGTTTGATCATAAGATGAGTTGAACTCCATTTGAATTTTGTAAAACACAACACCAAGGGAAATTGAAATTCATATCTCAAAGATGAATTTCTTAGTGAGGCAATAACCCAAACACCTTGGTTTCAACTTAGAACAAAGAACAAAAATAAAGAAAATGCTTGATCTAGACTTCTCACCCACTTAATCATTGTTGATCTAAATCAATCCCCGGCAACGGCGCCAAAAACTTGATGGTGTTTTTGCGGAAAACAAATTTTCCAACACACAAATCCAACCGGCAAGTATACCGGGTCGCATCAAGTAGTAATAACTCACTTAGAGTGAGGTCGATCCCACAAGGATTGATGGATCAAGCAACTTTAGTGGGTGACTAGTTTAGTCAAGTTAACATTGAAGTGAATTTGGATGAAGTGTAACCAACAGAAAGTAAATGGCAAGGAAAATTAAAGTGCAGAAAGTAAAATTGCAAGTAACTTAAAGAACAAGAAAATAAAATTGCAAGAATCTTAAATGACAAGAAATGTAAATTGCATTAAATGTAAAGGGGATTGGGAACAAGGAGATTAAAGCAAGCAGCAAGCAGAAAAGTAAAAGATGAAGTGCAGCAGATTTAAACAGAAATGAAAAATTGCTTGAAGAAGCAACACAGAATGTAATTAAGCTCAATTGTGAAATTTAAAGAGACAAGATCTCAGGGAATCAATGAGACTAGAAAACAAGTCTAGATCTCAATTCCTTCCTTGATCCAACCAAGAACAATTGCAGAAGGAGAGAAGATAAATGAATTGCAGTATTAAAAGAGAAGATGAAGCAGTATGTGAATTTCAATTATGCAGAAAAAGTGAACAAGAGATCTCAAGGTGAGAATGAAACAGAATTCCTCCAATCTCACTCAAGATCCAAAACGAAGATGAAAACTAAGAGAGATTTCTAATGGAGCTCTCCTACAAAGATGAAAATGATGCCTTTATATAGGCTTTACAAAGTGAAAAATGAAAATGAAATTAAAACAAATTACAAAAATGAAAATCCTAATTTAATTGATCCATGTGCCTTTGAGTGATGATGTGGGCTTAGCTTGCTTTGGATTTGAGGAGAAATGGGTTTGGTTGGCCTTGATTCAATTTGGTGAGGAATTGAATTAAATTGAATTTTGGTTGATTTTTGGCCCATGACACTCCCAGGAGGCTGCCCTGCCCTTGTGGAGGGCAGGGCAGAAAATGTTCGTGCTCCCTTGGTGCGTGCTTGTTGGTGAGAGTTGGTACTGCAGGATGCTGCCCTGCCCTCGCGGAGGGCAGGGCAGAAAAAATTGGTGCGCCAGAATTGTGCCACGGTGCGCTGCTGGTGCTGCCAGATGATGCTGCGGTGCGCCAGAAGGGTGCCTTGGTGCGCCAGAATTGTGCACCAACAAAATGCTGCCCTGCCCTCGCGGAGGGCAGGGCAGTGTTTTCACTTTGATGTCCCAAGTTCGAACCATGGCCGAAACACACGCTACTTAATTTCCTTGGCTTTCTTGGCACCAAAGTAAGGCCTAGTTTCTTGCTTTCTCATGGCCCTTAAAGATGCCTTTCGTTCCTGCCTCAATTGTGCGCCAAATATGGATTGTTATATATCGTTAGAAAGCTCTGAATGTCAGCTTTCCAACGCAACTGGAATCACATCAATTGGACATCTGTAGCTCAAGTTATAGCCCTTTGAAGTAGGCATGGTCATGCTGTGTGCGGCCAGATTTTAACTTAGCGAAAATCTTGCTTCCAACCTCAATGTGCATCACGATTCTACCCTGCCCTTGGCAAGAGCAGGGCAGTGTGCGTGCTGGCAGCTTCCTTCCTTGATTTGGTCATGGGCTATGCTTTTAAAAGCGTGGCCTAAGACTCCAAAGTGTACCCCAACTTCAAAGTGTACCCCAAAGCTCTTTTTTTCTCCTTTTTTTGTGCTTGTTTGCTTCTTTTTCTTCTTATTTTCTACAAGATTTATAAAATTAAAATATCAAGAAAATATATCATTTAAGTACAAAAGCATTCAATATTTAAGCACAATTCATCAATTTCTTGTATGAAAAAGCATAGAAAAATAGGTATATGATGACTTGTCATCAATGATATGAATATAATTTTCCTGCACTTTAATTTCCCTGTCACTTGTTCTCAAGATCTCTTTGATTACTTGCTTCATTGCTTTCTTTAATTTCCAGCACCCAGCCCCCCTCTACTTCTCATGCAATTTACTTTTCTTGCAATTTAAGTTTCAGCTATTTTACTTTCTTGCACTTTAAGTTTCTGCAATTTTACTTTCTGCACTTTAATTTTTCTTGCTATTTACTTTCTGTTGGCTACATTTCACATATTTCACTTCAATGTCAGCTTGACTAAACTAATCACCCACTAAAGTTGCTTGATCCATCAATCCCTGTGGGATCGACCTCACTCTTGTAAGTTATTACTACTTGATGCAACCCGGTACACTTGCCGGTGAGTTTGTGTTGGATCGTTTTCCACACATCAAGTTTTTGGTGCCGTTGTCGGGGATTGATTAGATCAACAATGATTAAGTGGGTGATAATTCTAGATCAAGCATTTTCTTTGTTTTTGTTCTTTGTTTTAAGTTGATAGCAAGGTGTTTGAGTTATTGCCTCACTAAGAAATTCTTTCTCTGTGACATGAATTTCAATTTTCATTAATGTTGCATTTTACAAAATATAAATGGAGTTCAACTCATCTTATGGTCAAACAAAATTTTATGGGATATTACCCACCATCACAAACCTCTAATGGTGGTTGGAAATATCACCAAGAAATCACAGATTCTGAGCACTCCAATCCATGGAGAAATGCTTCAGAACCATAAGATGAGCAAGAGAATCATATGGGATATTTCTCACCACCACAAAATGATTCAAGTCATTATTCTAATGGTGGCTTGGAGTATTACCAAGAAACTGCAAATTCTGAGCAGTTAAGTCACATGGGAGAGTGTCCAACCTCACCTTCCAGTTCTACATTTGACAATTCTTCATCACCTAAATATGTCTCAGCACAAACTTCCACGAGCCAAAGATTCTCAGAGCTTGAGTCCATGTTCAACAGAATTGTGGAGGAACAACAACAAGCCTGGAGAGAACGAGAAATCCTTTTTCAGGAGACGGATGAGCAATTGGAGAACACCGAGAAACACTTAGAACTACTAAGAAAGAAAAATGAAGACCAATTGGTGGATGCAAAGGAGAACGTAGAAGAGCAGGATGAAGAGGCCACTGTATCAAGTGAAATTGTAAAGAAGAAAGAGGCGGTGGAAACATTTGAACCTGAAACTGCACTTGAGATGACAAGAGAACCTGAACACTCACAACCTTCTCAAACTCCCCTAGACCAAAGATGCTCAACACTGATTGAAAGATATGAAGAGGAGATGAAGAAATCATGGGAAGAACAACAAACCTCTTCTATGAAAGTGCTATTAAAACAAATGTTGAGTGTAAAAGAGGAAGTGGAAGAACAAGAAAGTGAGAAGAACAATCAAGAGGAGTCACACTCAAGTGAAGCAGAGAAGTGCAAAGAGGAAGGGCTCATGGAACCACCAATTCAAGAGGCTCTTAATGAAGACAAAACTCCAATAATCACACAGCAACCAAGTATTGAATCCAAAGAAGTGAAGGCAATTGGCAACAGCACCAAGAAGAGGATTGTGACCAAGATATCAAGGACAACATTCAAGAAAAGGTCAACTGCAAACAATCCTCCCCCTGATTAAGCAAGCAAGCTCAATCAAGCCAATTTCAAAAGAAAGCTTTCTGAGAGGAAACCAAGAAAGGGGACAATAGCTAAAATTTCTCCCCCCTTGAAGTCATTCCTCTTAACAAACTGGAAGAAGAGGAAGAAAGTGAAGAATAGGTAAACAGTAGGTAACATTCCTTCTCCTTGCCTTGTTTAAATTTCAATAAATTGGCATATGATCACATTCTAAGTTTGGTGTTGCCTTGCAACAAATTATTTTCAATCTTTTTGGATGATTGCAACAAATCAAAAATAAAAGTGACACACCAAGATTCTAAGTTTGGTGTGCCACTTATTTTCTATGCAAATCATTCAAGCAACACTACTTGTTTGCATAATCATAATGCCTCTGTAGTTTTATTTTTCTCTTTTAATTTGACACTTTCTCATTCTACTTGCTTTAGTCATTTTTCTGTTTTTAAATGCTTTCATTTAGTTTGCTTATTAACTGTTTTTGTTAATACATCACCAAGACATCCTTATTCATGATAGACTCTTGGCTTGGTGATTGTATTTAACATATAACAGTCTCCTTTGTTGAGTTTTAGTTCAAATAAATTGACATATAGTTGAATTCTAAGTTTGGTGTTGCTATGCAACAAAATTTGGTTCCAATCCTTACAAGATACTTGCATTAATTCCAAGTGAAAGTGTCACACTAAGTTTGGTGTGCCACTTATTCTTTATGCAAAGTATCATGCACACCCTCTTATTTTTGTAACCATAATGTCTCTGTTTTCTCTATGCCTTTATATCTTTAATTTTGTTTGCTTAAAACACATGTACTACTAACATTTCATTGTGTAAGACATTCATGATCCATCTTAGCCCCATAGCCATTGTTCTAATTGTTGCTTGAGGATGAGCAAGCATTCTGAGTTTGGCAAGGGAAAGGGAAGAATAAGAGGAAAATGACAACAATAGAGAAGATGGACTACAAGGTTGTAAAGTTCCTTTTCCTCTCCTTTGTTTCCAGCACTCTAAATTGCATGATTGTCTTTATATTCTTTGTATGCATGTGTGGTATAACTAAGCATAGCTTGAATTTTGATTGAAACATGGTGCTGTGACATTATAAATACCAACTTGAATTCTGTGAGTTCAAAAGCAGTAAATCATCATGATCATAAACAAACAAGGAATTAAAGAAGAGTTTAGCATGTGCATACAAGTATTGGAAAGCTAGTATGATTAATTGTTGCTCAATTGCATTAGATTTTATTTAATTGAAGTTTTCATCTAGAACATTTTATCTTTTGAAATCATGAAAACCTTGAAAGAAAAAAAAGTAAATGCAAAAAAGGGCAAGAAAAGAAAAAGGAAAAGAATGAGAAAGCTGAAGGCTCTGAGTACCAATGGTAATATATTTGTTAAGTGCTTGTGGTGTTTATGTATCAAGCCAAATGCTTGAAAACAAAACACTTAGAAGTCAAGGCTAGGCTCAAGTGTAAAAGCACTCCCTCAAAGCTCAAGGCTCTGAGCATCAATGATTAGAGAGTTAAGAAAAGAAACAAATGAGCTTAATGAAGTCCTCTAATTAAATTCTTGTGGTGCTTATGTATCAAGTGGTAATACTTGAAAACAAAGCATTTAGAAGTCGTAGCTTTGTTATTAACTCATGGGGCAAAGCACCCAAAAGGAGAAGCAAATAATAAAAAATATTAAATGCTTGTTTCAAGGAAGAATTATAAGGAAAAGATTTCATAAATTGAGTTAGATGGAAGCATCAATCATTTATATTTCTTTTGTGATTGTAGCATGCATAGAAAACTAGCTCGCCATGAACATTAACTTGCTATTCTTCTTACCTTGGATTGTCAATCTTTATTGCATGATTCTTTTCTTGCTTGGGGACAAGCAAGGTTTAAGTTTGGTGTCGTGATGACATGTCACCATGTCATGTTTTTCTATGCTTTTTCATACAAGAAATTGATGATTAGTGCTTAAATATTGCATTCTTTTGTGCTTAATTGGAATATTTTCTTGATCTTTTAATTTTATAAATCTTGTAGGAAATAAGAAGAAAAAGAAGCAAAGAAGTACAAAATAAGCTAAAAAGGAGAAAAAAAGAGCTT
Source organism: Arachis duranensis (assembly GCF_000817695.3). Lineage (NCBI taxonomy): Eukaryota > Viridiplantae > Streptophyta > Magnoliopsida > Fabales > Fabaceae > Arachis > Arachis duranensis. The sequence goes on along the minus strand of NC_029774.3, from coordinate 96,998,451 downwards.
TGGGGCACACTTTGAAGTTGGGACACACTTTGGAGCCTTAGGCCACGCTTTTAAAAGCGTGGCCCATGACCAAATCAAAGGAGAATAGGCAATCAGCACACAATGTTGCGCTCTTGCCAAGAGCAGAGCATTATCGTGATGCAAAGTGAGGTTGGAAGCAAATTTTCGCTAAGTTAAATTTGGGGCGCTCACAACATGACCATGCCTCTTTCAAAGGGCTATAACCTGAGCTACAGATGTCCGATTGATGTGCTTCCAGTTGCGTTGGAAAGCTGACATTCAGAGCTTTCCAACGATATATAGCAATTCATATTTGACGTACAATTGAGGCATGAGTGAAAGGTATCTTTAAAGGCAAAAAATAAGCAAAAATAAACCAAAGTGCTTCCACCAAGGCTCGAAGAGGGAGACACAAGGAAACCAAGGAAGTAGCGCTCTCAAGGAGAGCAGAGTGCTCTCACCCAAAGAAAACACAAGAAAATTGGCGTGAAGTGCTTTCACCAAGGCTTGAACCTGGTACCTCACCAAGGAAGCAAGGATGCTCCGCTCCCCACAAGAGCAGAGCACTATCCTGATTGCTACCCAACCTTGGCGTGCAACAAAAGGATCCCCACACAAGGCACCAATGCTCCACTGTCCACAAGAGCAGAGCATCCTACTGGGAGCAAACACTCATGGGCCAAAATTCAACCAAAATTCCATTTAAGTTCAATTCCTCACCAAATTGAATCAAGGCTAGCCAAACCCATTTCTCCTCAAATCCAAAGCAAGCTAAGCCCATTATCATCACTAAAAGGCACAAGAACAAGCTAGAATTTGGATTTTCATTTAATTTGTTTTTTATTTCAATTTTATTTTATTTTGTAAAAAACCTATATGAAGGCATCATTCTCATTTTCATAGGAGGCTGGTTCCACTAGGGAGCATTAGGAGTAGTAGAGAGCTCTCTCTTTAGTTTTTCTTTTTCGAGTTTGAATCTTGGGTGGAGAATTGAAGGAATTCTATTTCATTCCCCCTCTGAGATTTCTTTTTTTTACTTGCTGCATAATTCAGTGAATTAAGGATTGAATTTGAGTTTTCATTTGCTGCTTCCATTTTTCTTTCTTCTTCAATCTATTTGCTGTTAGATCAAGGAAGGAATTGAGATCTAGACTTGTTTTCTAGTCTCTTGACCCCTGAGATCTTTACTCTTTTGGTGAGAGTCTGCAATTTAAGTTTGGTTCATCTGATGTTTGCTTTGCTGTTTAGATCTGCTACATTTTATTCCATCTACTACTTCTCTGATTGAATGCATCCTGAATTTTCTTGTTTAACTTTGAATCCCAGCTCCCAATTTACTTTCCTGCACCTTAGTTCCTCTGTGCTTTACATTTGAGCTACTGTGATATGAATATAATTTTCCTGCACTTTAATTTCCCTCTCACTTGTTCTCAAGATCTCTTTGATTACTTGCTTCATTACTTTCTTTAATTTCCAGCACCCAGCCCCCCTCTACTTCTCATGCAATTTACTTTTCTTGCAATTTAAGTTTCAGCTATTTTACTTTCTTGCACTTTAAGTTTCTGCAATTTTACTTTCTGCACTTTAATTTTTCTTGCTATTTACTTTCTATTGGCTACATTTCACATATTTCACTTCAATGTTAGCTTGACTAAACTAATCACCCACTAAAATTGCTTGATCCATCAATCCCTGTGGGATCGACCTCACTCTTGTGAGTTATTACTACTTGATGCGACCCGGTACACTTGCCGGTGAGTTTGTGTTGGATTGTTTTCCACACATCAAGTTTTTGGCGCCGTTGCCGGGGATTGATTAGATCAACAATGATTAAGTGGGCGAGAAGTCTAGATCAAGCATTTTCTTTGTTTTTGTTCTTTGTTTTAAGTTGATAGCAAGGTGTTTGAGTTATTGCCTCACTAAGAAATTCTTTCTCTGTGACATGAATTTCAATTTTCATTAATGTTGCATTTTACAAAATATAGAAGTAAGGTTGTTCTCCATGGTCTTCTGTCTCTGATCAATAGAGTGTAGCAACTCATCATTGGAAGATGAAGAGGGGTAAGTGATCTGAGGGGTCTGTTGAGATGCTTGGGACTGCCTTAGATGAGGTGCTCTGTAAGTCTGGTTCTGGTTCTGCTGTTGATAGGTAGGATTCAGCTGATACTGGTTCTGTTGATTGTTGTTATTATTCCACCTCTGATTTCCTTGGCCGTCTCTGCCTCCTCTATTATAGTTGTCCCTCCAACCTTGGTTAAAGTTCCCACCTTGGTTATAGTTGCCTTGTTGATAGTATCCTTGATTCGGGCGGTCATAGAAATTATGAGTAGCTGCCACGGTGTTGTCTTCATGTTGGAGTTGTGGACATTCATCAGTGTAATGGTTATAATCAGCGCATATTCCACATACTTTCTGAGGAACCTGTTGTTGGCTATGTTGTGGTGAATGGGGCTGAGATTATTGCTGGCCCAGATGTATCTACTTCAGTAGGTTGGTCATCTCACATATTGATTGTGTGAGAGCATTATTCTCTTTACTAGAGAAAACCTCTGCCACAACCTTAGGGTGGTTGTTCTTGTTTTGCTTGTGAGTCTGAGCAGACTCAGCCAGGTCGGTGATCAGTTGCCATGCTTCATCTGTGGTCTTGTACTTTTTCAGAGAACCATTGCTTGCACCATCTAATGTAGTCTTATCTTGAGGCTTCATGCCTTGTGTGAAGTTACCGATCAACACCAACTTGTCAATCATGTGGTGAGGGCATGCATCTAGGAGATTAGTGAAGCGCTCCTAGTACTCGTAGAGAGTCTCGGATTCGCCTTGGATGATCATTGAAATCTCTTTCCTTAGTATATCAGTAACTTCAGCTGGAAAGTATTTTCTAGGAATTCTCTCTTGAGCGTATCCCAGTTAGTAACAATTTCTTCAGGTTGAGTGTAGTACCACTCCTTCGCCTTTCCCTCAAGAGAAAACGGGAATGCTGCCAGCAGAATAGAAGTCTCAGTTGCACCATTACGCATGACAGTAGAACAGGCTGTCTGAAAATCCATGAGGTATTTGAGAGGCTCTTGAGCAGGTAAGCCATGAAACTTTGGCAGTAGATTGATTAGTGCAGTCTTCAGTTCAATATCTGCACCCAGATTTAGATGATGCGCTTGGAAAGGTGGTAGTGTAAAGTCTGGAGCTCCTGCTTCCTGGAGAGTAATCCTCTTGGGAGCTGCCATGTCCTCTGCGCGTAAATCAACCAAATCAGTAGAAAGGGAGCTTGTTTCTTCCTTAAATGATGCTTCAGATTCGCCCTTAGAGAGGACTAACCAACGTCGAGCTTGCCTTATACTTGAAATAGTTCTTTCCATCTCAGGATCAAATGTGGGTAAGCTCGGATCAGGTAGCGAACGCGTCATTCAATGAAAGAAACATACAGCTCATAGTAGCAAACTAAAATAAATTCCAACCAATATATTAGCACACTGTTACAACTTCCCAACAACGGCGCCAAAAATTGACGTACGGAAAAATCACCGATCAAGAGTTTATAGAGAAAGCAACGTTGCAAGTATAGCTCTTAACCAATGTTAATTATGCGTATCAATTTAGAAGGGGTTGCCACAAAATTTAGAAATAAAATACTGGAGTATGAATCACAGGTCGTCTCCCAACGAGTTGCGGAAAGGTGTGCTATTTTATTAACTGTAATTTAAATAAAAAAACCTTGACCGGGAGAAGATTAAATGGAAGTTCTATCTCTGTTGAACTCTCTCAAGTGTAATAATAAAAGGGTTGTTATCCTACATAGTTATCCCTTATATAATAAGGGAAAGTCAAGTACTCTCAAACTAATCCTATCGCTTGCGTCCTTATCCTTTCCTAAGAAGGGATTAGAGTCGAAGATAGGAGAATTAGCCAACAACTTCCAATTAATATTAACAATTGAGTATTCCAACTCAAGGTTTTTCTTTTAATCAACTGCCAATCAAGTCAGGGAACTACTCCATTATCATGAATATAACTTTCACAGAATTAAGTGAGGAATAAAAGAAAGACATGATAACTAATAACTAAAATTCAATTAAAAGTAAAAATGGTTCCTTGCATTAATAAATCCCAAAATCATGAACATACTTATCTAAACAGAGTCAATGGGCAATAAAAGAGTAAAGAGTAGAGAGACAAACTAGAATGAGGAAGCTCCAACGGAGGTAATAAATCTTCTCAATATCCAAAGCAAAGAACTAAAACTCTACAACTATGAATGTGAAGAAAACCTAGAGGAAGAAGTAGAATTCTCTTTAGATTCCCAAAACTAAACTAAAATTATGCTATTGAGAATGTGTGTTGAGTATCTGCATGTTCCATTGCTTTAGTCTGTGTTTCTGGGCCGAAAACTGGGTCAAAACACGACCCGAAATTGCTCCCATCGTTCTTTGATAATTCTGTAGATCGCGCATGTCACCTGTTTGCGTCAGTCATGCGTTAGCGTCACTGGTCATTTTGGCGTGTCAGGCGTTCGCGTCAAGAACGCGCTCACGTCATATTGCAGAACTCCAATCCACGCGTACGCGTCAGGCACGCGCATGCGTCATTGCAATTTTCTCCATGTCACGCGCACGTGTGAGCTAGGTGTGCGCATCGCTGCTCACTGGTTATCTCCTTAGTTTCTTGTGTTCCTTCCATTTTTTTGCACGCTTCCTCTCCATTCTTTAAGCCATTCCTGCCCTATAAAGCCTGAAACACTTAACACACGGATCACGACATCGAATGGTATAAAGGAGACATAAAATACACAAATTAAAGACTTTAGGAAGCAAGTTTTCAATCACAAAACAAAATTAGGAAGGAATTGTAAAACCATGCAAATCATATGAATAAGTGGGCAAGGATTTGATAAAAACCACTCAATTGAGCACAAGATAAACCATAAAATAGTGGTTTATCAGTCCATTATAAAGTGTTATATATGGTTGAAAAGCCTTGGATGTCTACTTTGTAATGACACTGAAATCACCTCATTTGGAGTTGTGTAGCTCAAGATATCGTCATTTGAATGATAGGAGGTCAGGCTAGCATATGTCCCAGCGTGCCACGCCAATGCTTTTGCGTACCACGCCCATAGTGGGGCTCAAAATAACTCCTCTGGAACTTAAGTCTGGCGTGCCACGCCTATATCACCAAGTGGCACGCCCATGTTGGAACTGCATTCTTTCAAGTTTGGTCTGCCATGCCTAGAACCCAAGTGGCACGCCCAAGTCACAATTAAGGTTGGCGTGCCACGCCTTCAACATCATGTGGCGCGCCCATGTTGAACTCTTCACAATCTCTCTTGCTGGAATGTTTGCCTGGCATGCCATGCTCAGAACACCAAGTGGCACGCCTATTGATGAGAATAGGCTTGAAAAGCTTGGCGTGCCATGCCCAAAGCTCCAAGTGGCATGCACATTGTTGAGAGTCGGTTCAAAAGCTTGGCGTGCCACGCCCAGAGCTTCAAGTGGCATGCCCAGCTTCACACACCTAGCTTTATTTGTTATTTCCTTCCCCTTTTATTTCTCTTTTCACCTAAAAATCAACACAAACCCATTTCAAAGCAATGTACCATAATATATATCATTTGGGTCATGAAATTGCATTGATTCAATGAGATTATGCTCTTTTTATGGTCCTTTTAGATAAGAAAAAGGGGTAAATGATGCAAGTCATCACAACACCAAACTTAAAATTTGCTTGTCCTCATGTAAACAAAGAATCATGCAATAGATTTTGACAAACCAAGGTGAGAAGAATAGCAATATTTATGTTCATGGTTGGCTAGTTTCTTATGCATGCTACAATCATAAAAAACATTCAAATGATTGATGCTTTTATCTAGCTCATTTTATGAAATCTTTTTCTTTATGTTCCTTCCTTGAAGCAAGCTTTTAATTCTTTTCTTATCTTAGCTTCTTGGGTGCTTTGCACCATGTGTTGAAAGCTACAACTCTAAATGCTTTATTTTCAAGTATTACCACTTGATACATACCACAAGAATTTAATTAGAGGACTTTTTGCTCATTTGTTTCTTTTCTTTACTCTCTAATCATTGATGCTCATAGCCTTGAGCTTTGAGGGAGTGCTTTGCACTTGAGCCTAGCCTTGACTCTAAGTGTTTTGTTTTCAAGCATTTTGCTTGATACATAAACACCACAACTACTTCACAAATGAATTGTCATTGGTACTCAGAACCTTCAGCTTTCTCATTCTTTCCCTTTTTCTTTACTTCATCATTATTACATTGCTTTTTCAAGGTTTTCAAGATTTAAAAAATTTCATAAAATGTCCTAGATGAAAACCTCAGTTAAACAAATTTCAATGCAATGGAGCAAAAAAAATTGATCATGCTAGCCTCGCAATACTTATATGCTCATGCTAACTTCTTCTTTAATTACCTTGCTTGTTTATGATCATGAAACTAAATTGCTTTGAACTCACAAAAATTTAAGATGGTAGTCATAATGTCATAGCACATGTTACAATTCAGTAATCAAGCTATGCTTATTCACAACACACATGCATACAAGAAAATAGAAGATAATCATGCAATTTAAAATACTAGAAATAAGTAAGAGGAAAAGAAACTTTACCACCTTGTAGTTCATCTTCATTGTTGTTGTCACTTTTCCTCCTATTCTTCCCCTTTCCACACCAAAATTAGAATGATTGCTTGTCCTCAAGCAACAAATAAAACAGTGGTGATGGGGTTTATGATGGGTCGTGAGTGTCTTACACAATGAAATGTGAGTAATGCATGTGCTCAAGCAAGCAAAGATAAGGATACAATAAGGGCACAAGAAGTAAAAATAGAAACAATGTGATTGCATTAATAAGTGGTGTATGCATGGTACTTTGCATGAAAGGTAAGTGGCAACACCAAACTTAGTATGACACTTTCATTTTAGAATGATGCAAGTACCCATTGAAGAATGAAAATTAAATTGTTGCATGGCAACACCAAACTTAGAATGCAATCATATGTCAAATTATTGAAAGTAAACTAAGTAAGGAAAGAAAATGTTACCTACGGTTGGGTTGCCTCCCAACAAGCGCTCTTTTAATGTCACTAGCTTGACATGTTGTTCTCAACTTTCTTCCTCTTTTTCCAATTTGTTAAGATGAATGACCTCAAGAGGAAGGAAGAGCATGTTAATGTCCCCTTATTTGAGTGCCTCCTAGCAAGCTTTCTTTTGTTGTTAGCTTGAGTGAAGTTGATTGTTGGGATAGGGGTGGGATTGCTTTTGGTTGACCTTTTCTTCTTTAAGGATATGGTCCTTTGTTTCTTGGTCACAATCCTCTTTTTAATGCTTTTGCTGATTGCCTTCACTTCTTTGATATCAAGCCTTGGTTATTGTGTGATGGTTGGAGTATCCTCTAACAAGAACTTCTTGGAATGGTGGCTCTCTTGGTATAGGGATCCCTTCTTCTTGCTCTACCAATTTCTCATTTTTACCCTCATTAAGAACTTCTCCACTCCTTGGACTGATGGCATGATATTCTTCCCCTGGACAAGCGAAGACATTGGTTGCTGATGAGCGCATAATTTATACACTTTTTGGCATTGTTTTTAGGTAGTTTTTAGTAGGATCTAGCTACTTTTTTAGGGATGTTTTCATTAGTTTTTATGCTAAATTCACATTTCTGGACTTTACTATGAGTTTGTGTGTTTTTCTGTGATTTCGGGTATTTTCTGGCTAAAATTGAGGGATCTGAGCAAAACTCTGATAAAAGGCTAACAAAGGACTGTTGATGCTGTTGGATCCTGACCTCCCTGCACTCAAAATGGCTTTTCTGGAGCTACATAAATCGAAATGGTGTGCTCTCAACGGCGTTGGAAAGTAGAAATCCAGAGCTTTTCGGCAATATATAAGAGTTTATATTTTATTCGAGATTACATGACGTAATCTGGCGCTCAACGCCAGTTCCATGTTGCATTCTGGAGTCAAACGCCAGAAACACGTCACGGACCACAGTTGAACGCCAGAAACAAGTTACAACTTGGCGTTCAACTCCAAAAGAAGCCTCTGCACGTGTAAAGCTCAAGCTCAGCCCAAGCACACACCAAGTGGGCCCCGGAAGTGGATTTCTGCATCAATTACTTACTTCTGTAAACCCTAGTAGCTAGTCTAGTATAAATAAGACATTTTATTATTGTATTAGACATCCTGGATTGTATTTTTGATCCGGTGATCACATTTTTGGGGCTGGCCATTCGGCCATGCCTGGACCACCATCACTTATGTATTTTCAATGGTGGAGTTTCTACACACCATAGATTAAGGGTGTGGAGCTCTGCTGTACCTCGAGTTTTAATGCAATTACTACTGTTTTCTATTCAATTCAGTTTATTCCGGTTCTAAGATATTCGTTGCACTTCACCATGACGAATGTGATGATCCGTGACACTCATCATCATTCTCATCTATGAACGCGTGACTGACAACCACTTCCGTTCTACCTTAGACCGAACGCATATCTCTTAGATTCCTTAATCAGAATCTTCGTGGTATAAGCTAGAATTGATGGCGGCATTCATGAGAGTCCGAAAAGTATAAACCTTGTCTATGGTATTCCGAGTAGGATACAGGGATTGAATGACTGTGACGAGCTTCAAACTCGCAATTGTTGGGCGTGATGACAAATGCAAAAGAATCAATGGATTCTATTCCGGCATGATCGAGAACCGACAGATGATTAGCCATGCTGTGACAGAGCATTTGGACCTTTTTCACTGAGAGGATGGGATGTAGCCATTGACAACAGTGATGCCCTATATACAGCTTGCCATGGAAAGGAATAAGAAGGATTGAAGGAAGGTAGTAGGAAAGTAGAGATTCAGAAGGAGCACAACATCTTCAAACGCCTATCTGAAATTCCCATCAATGATTTACATAAGTATTTCAATCTTTATTTTTTGTTTATTTATTATTATTATTCAAAAACTCCATAACCATATATTATTTGCCTAACTGAGAATTACAAGATGACCATAGATTGCTTCATACCAACAATCTCCGTGGGATCGACCCTTACTCACGTAAGGTTTATTACTTGGATGACCTAGTGCACTTGCTGGTTAGTTGTGCGGAGTTGTGAAGAAAGTGCTGAGTTATAAACGCGCATACCAAGTTGAATGCCATTGTTAGAGATCACAATTTCGTGCACCAAGTTTTTGGCGCCGTTGCCGGGGATTGTTCGAGTTTGGACAACTGACGGTTCATCTTGTTGCTCAGATTAGGTAATTTTCTTTTTGTTTATTTTCAAAAATTTTTCAAAAATCTTTCAAAAAAAATTTTACTTCTGTTTTCGAAAAAAAATATTTATTCTAAATTTTTAAGAATGAATTCTAGTGTTTCATGAAGTATGTTGTAGCCTGGTTGGCTGTAAAGCCATGTCTAAATTGTTTTGAACTGAGGCTTCCTCTTCACATGCTTGAACTATGTATGCTAAAGCTTGGCTGGCTATTAAGCCATGTCCAATTTCTGGATCGGAGCTTTAGACTAACATTGAAAGATTCCTGGAATTCTTATTAAAAATTTTGAATTTCTTATTTTATTTTTCCTATTGTTTTCGAAAAAAAACCAAAAATATACAAAAATCCAAAAAAATTATAAAATCATAAAAATCAAAAATATTTTGTGTTTCTTGTTTGAGTCTAGAGTCAAATTTAAGTTTGGTGTCAATTACATATTTTTAAAATTTATGCATTTTTCAAAAATTCATGCGTATGTTCTTCATGATCTTCAAGTTGTTCTTGGTAAGTATTCTTGTTTGATCTTGATGTTTTCTTGCTTTGTGTCTTTTGTTATTTTTCATGTGCATTTTGGCATTCATAGTGTCTAAGCATTAAAGATTTCTAAGTTTGGTGTCTTGCATGTTTTCTTTGCATAAAAAATTTTTCAAAAATATGTTCTTGATGTTCATCATGATCTTCAAAGTGTTCTTGGTGTTCATCTTGACATTCATAGTGTTCTTGCATGCATTCTTTGTTTTGATCCAAAAAGAAAAGAGAAAAACACAAAAATGACGTTTTATTTTTTTCTCTCTCATCATTAAAATTTTTTTCCTTTTTTCTCTCAAAATTTTGAAAATTTGAGTTGACTTAGTCAAAAAAATTTTTAAAATTAGTTATTTCTTGTAAGTCAAGTCAAATTTTCAATTTTTAAAAATCTTATCTTTTCAAAACTTTTTCAAAAATCAATTCTTTTTCATTTTTCTTACTATTTTTCGAAAATTTTTTATTTGAATTTTAAAATCTTTTTCTTATCTTTAATTCATAATTTTCGAAACTTTACTAACAATTAATGTGATTGATTCAAAAATTTGAAGTTTGTTACTTTCTTGTTAAGAAAGGTTCAATCTTTAAATTCTAGAATCATATCCTTTAGTTTCTTATTAGTCAAGTAATCAATTTTAATTTTAAAAATTAAATCTTTTTAATCATATCTTTTTATCATATCTTTTATATCATATCTTTTTTAAAATTTTATCTTTTTTTCAAAATTTTGATTTTAAAATATCTTTTTTATCTTCTTATCTTTTCAGAATTGATTTTCAAATCTTTTTCAACTAACTATTTGACTTTTTGTTTATCCCTTATCTTTTTCAAAACCACCTAACAACTTTTCTCTTTCTAATTTTCGAAAATACCTCCCTCTTTTCAAAAAAAAAATTTCTTTTTAATTAATTAAGTGTTTTAATTTTTAATTTTAATTTTATTTCCCCTTTAATTTTCGAAAATCACTAACTCCTTTTCAAAATTTATTTTCGAATTCTCCCCCTCTCATCTTCTTCTATTTATTTATTTATTTACTAACACTTCTCTTCATCTCAAGAATCTGAACCTATCTTCACCTTTGTGTTTGGATTCTTAACTCTTCTCCTTCTTCTATTCCTTTCTTCTTCTACTAACATAAAGGAATATCTATACTGTGACATAGAGGATTCCTCTTCCTTTTCTGTTCTCTTCTTTCTCATATGACCAGGAACAAGGAAAAAGGCATTCTTGTTGAAGCTGATCCTGAACCTGAAAGGACTCTGAAGAGGAAACTAAGAGAAGCTAAATTACAACAATCCAGAGACAACCTTACTAAAATTTTCGAACAAGAAAAGGATATGGCAGCCGAACCCAACAACAATAATGCAAGGAGGATGCTTGGTGATTATACTACACCTACTTCCAAGTTTGATGGAAGAAGCATCTCAATTCCTGCCATTGGAGCAAACAATTTTGAGCTGAAACCTCAACTAGTTGCCCTAATGCAACAAAACTGCAAGTTTCATGGACTTCCATCAGAAGATCCCTACCATTTTTTAACTGAGTTCTTGCAGATCTGTGAGACTATTAAGACTAATAGAGTAGATCCTGAAGTCTACAGGCTCATGCTTTTCCCTTTTATTGTAAGAGACAGAGCTAGAACATGGTTGGACTCACAACCTAAGGATAGCCTGGACTCTTGAGATAAGCTGGTCACGGCCTTCTTGGTTAAATTCTTTCTTCCTCAAAAGCTGAGTAAGCTTAGAGTCGATGTTCAGACCTTCAAGCAAAAAGATGGTGAATCCCTCTATGAAGCTTGGGAAAGATACAAGCAGATGACCAAAAAGTGTCCTTCTGACATGTTTTCAGAATGGACCATGATAGATATATTCTATTATGGTCTATCTGAGTTCTCTAAGATGTCACTGGATCATTCTGCAGGTGGATCCATTCACCTAAAGAAAATGCCTGCAGAAGCTCAGGAACTTATTGAAATGGTTGCAAATAACCAATTCATGTACACTTCTGAGAGGAATTCCGTGAATAATAGGACGCCTCAGAGGAAGGGATTTCTTGAAATTGATGCTCTGAATGCCATATTGGCTCAGAACAAAATGTTGACTCAGCAAGTCAACATGATTTCTCAAAGTCTGAATGGATGGCAAAATGCATCCAACAGCACTAAAGAGGTATCTTTTGAAGAAGATGCCTATGATCCTGAAAATCCTGCAATGGCAGAGGTAAATTACATGGGGAAAGCCTTTGGCAACACCTATAACCCCTCATGGAGAAATCATCCAAATTTCTCATTGAAGGATCAACAAAAGACTCAACAAGGCTTTAATAATGGTGGAAGAAATAGGTTTAGCAATAGCAAGCCTTTTCCATCATCTTCTCAGCAGCAGGCAGAGAATTCTGAGCAGAGCACCTCTAACTTAGCAAATATAGTCTCTGATCTGTCTAAGGCTACTTTAAGCTTCATGAGTGAAACAAGGTCCTCCATCAGAAATTTGGAGGCACAAGTGGGCCAGCTGAGTAAGAAAGTCACTGAAACTCCTCCTAGTACATTCCCCAGCAATACTGAAGAGAATCCAAAAAGAGAGTGCAAGGCCATTGACATAATCAACATGGCCGAACCTAGAGAGGAAGGAGAGGACGTGAATCCCAATGAGGAAGACCTCAGGGGATGTCTCTCAAGCAAGAAGGAGTCCCTTATTGAGGACTTAAAGGAATCTGAAGGTCATATAGAGACCATAGAGATCTCATTAAACCTCCTTCTGCCATTCATGAGCTATGAAAACTATTCTTCCTCTGAAGAGGATGAGGATGTAATTGGAGAAAAAGTTGCTCAATATCTAGGAGCTATCATGAAGCTGAATGCCAAGTTGTTTGATAATGAGACTTGGGAAGATGAACCTCCCTTGCTCATTGGTGAACTAGATACATGGGTTCAGCAAACTTTACCTCAAAAGAAACAAGATCCTGGTAAATTCTTAATACGCTGTACCATAGGCACCGTGACCTTTGAAAAGGCTTTGTGTGACCTAGGGTCAGGCATAAATCTTATGCCACTCGCTGTAATGGAGAAGCTGGGGATCATTGAGGTACAGCCTGCCATATTCTCATTGCAAATGCCAGACAAGTCAGTAACACAAGCTTATGGATTGGTAGAGGACGTGTTGGTAAAGGTTGAAGGCCTTTACATCCCTGCTGATTTCATAATCTTAGACACTAGGAATGAGGGGGATTAATGCATCATCCTTGGAAGACCTTTCCTAGCCACAGCAGGAGCTGTGATAGATGTTAACAGATGAGAATTAGTCCTTCAATTGAATGGGGACTACCTTGTGTTTAAGACCCAATGGTGTTCTTCTTTAACAATGGAGAGGAAGCATGAAAAGCTTCTCTCAGTACAGAGTCAAACAGAGCCCCCACAATCAAACTCTAAGTTTGGTGTTGGGTGGCCACAGCCAAACTCTAAGTTTGGTGTTGAATCCCCACATTCAAACTCTAAGTTTGGTGCTGGGAGTCTACAACATTGACCTGATCACCTTTGAGGCTCCATGAGAGCCCACTGTCAAGCTAGTGACATTAAATGAGCGCTTATTGGGAGGAAACCTAATTTTTATTTATCTTATTTTATTTTTCTTTTATTGTTCTTTTATGTTTTATTAGGTTCATGATCATGTGGAGTCACGAAATAAATATTAAAATTAAAAACAGGATCAAAAACAACAGAAGAAAAAGCACACCCTGGAGGAAGGGCTTACTGGCGTTTAAACGCCAGTAAGGAGCATCTGGCTGGCGTTCAATGCCAGAACAGAGCATGGATCTGGCGTTGAATGCCAGAAACAAGCAACATCCTGGCATTTAAACGCCAGGAAAACACCCTGAGGAGAGCTGGCGCTGAACGCCAGAAACAAGCATGGAACTGGCGTTCAATGCCAGAAACATGCTGCAAATGGGCGTTGAACGCCCAAAACAAGCATGAAGCTGGCGTTCAATGCCAGAAACAAGCATCAATCTAGCGTTGAACGCCAGGATTGCATGAAAAGGGCATTTTACACGCCTCATTGGTGTAGGGATTTAAATCCTTGACACCTCAGGATCTGTGGACCCCACAGGATCATCTCAGGATCTGTGGACCCCACAGGATCCTTACCTACCTCAACTCACTCTCTCTCCTCTTCACACAATCCAATAACACTATTCCCCAAAACCCTTCACCAATCACCTTAATCTCTCTTCCCCATCACCTCTTCACCACTCACATCCTTCCACTCTTCCCCAAAAACCCCACCTACCTTCAAAATTCAAAATCTCTTTCCCACCCAAACTCACCCTAAATAGCCAAACCTACTCCCTCTCCCTCCACTATATAAACCCCTCTATTCTTCTTCATTTTCACATAACACAACCCTCTCTCCCTCTCCTCTATATTTTCTTCTTCTTCATCTATTCTTTCTTCTCTTGCTCGAGGGCGAGCAATATTCTAAGTTTGGTGTGGTAAAAACATAGCTTTTTTTGTTTTTCCATAACCATCTATGGCACCTAAGGCCGGAGAAACCTCTAGAAAAGGAAAAGGGAAGACAAAAGCTTCTACCTCCGAGTCATGAGAGATGGAGAGATTCATCTCTAAAGCCCATCAAGACCACTTCTATGATGTTGTGGCCAAGAAGAAGGTGATCTCTGAGGTCCCTTTCAAACTCAAGAAAAATGAGTATCCGGAGATCCGACATGAGATCCAAAGAAGAGGTTGGGAAGTTCTGACCAACCCCATTCAACAAGTTAGAATCTTAATGGTTCAGGAGTTCTATGCCAATGCATGGATCACTAGGAACCATTATCAAAGTGTGAACCCGAATCCAAAGAATTATCTTACAATGGTTTGGGGGAAATACTTAGATTTTAGTCCGGAAAATATGAGGTTGGCGTTCAACTTGCCCATGATGGAAGGAGATGCACGCTCCTACACAAGAAGGGTCAACTTTGATCAAAGGTTTGACCAAGTCCTTATGGACATATGTGTTGAAGGAGCTCAATGGAAAAGAGACTCCAAAGGCAAGCTGGTTCAATTAAGAAGACTGGAACTCAAGCCTGTGGCTAGAGGATGGTTGGAGTTCATCCAACGCTCCATCATCCCCACTAGCAACTGATCCGAAGTTACTGTGGATCGGGCCATCATGATTCATATCATCACGAATGGAGAGGAAGTAGAAGTTCATGAAGTCATCAATCTTGAATTCTACAAAATAGCCAAAAAGTCCTCCAGCATGGCAAGGCTAGCTTTTCCTCATCTTATTTGCCATCTATGCTACTCAGCTAGAGTTATCATAGAAGGAGACTTCCCTATTGAGGAGGATAAGCCCATCACTAAGAAGAGGATGGAGCAAATAAGAGAGCCCACTCATGGATCCCAAGAGACGCATGAGGAAGCTCATCACCAAGAAATCCCGAAGATGCCTCAAGGGATGCACTTTCCTCCCAACAATTATTGGGAACAACTCAACACTTCTCTAGAAGTCTTGAGTTACAATATGGATCAATTAAGGGTGGAACATCAAGAACACTCCATCATTCTCCATGAAATTAGAGAAGATCAAAGAGCAATAAGGGAGGAGCAAAAAAGGCAAGGAAGAGACATAGAATAGCTCAAGGACATCATTGGTTCTTCAAGAAGAAAGTGCCACCATCACTAAGGTGGACTCATTCCTTGTTCTTATTTCTCTATTTTTCGATTTTTAAGCTTTATGTTATCTATGTTTGTGTCTTTATTGCATGATCATTAGTATGTAGTAACTATGTATTAAAACTATGAATAATTTCATGAATCCTTCACCTTTCTTAAATGAAACATGTTTTTAATACAAAAGAACAAGAAGTACATGAGTTTCGAATTTATCCTTGAATTTAGTTTAATTATATTGATGTAGTGACAATACTTTTTGTTTTATGAAGGAATTCTTGAACAGTGCATATTTTTTATCTTGTTGTTTATAAATGTTAAAATTGTTGGCTCTTGAAAGAATGATGAACAAAGAGAAATGCTATTGATAATCTGAAAAATTATGAAATTGATTCTTGAAGCAAGAAAAAGCAGTGAAAAAGCAAAAGCTTGCGAAAAAATATTTTGGCGAGAAAAAAATAGAAAGAAAAAGAAAAAAAGCAAGCAGAAAAAGCCAATAGCCCTTAAAACCAAAAGGCAAGGGTAAAAATGATCCAAGGCTTTGAGTATCAATGGATAGGAGGGCCTAAGGAAATAAAATCCAGGCCTAAGCGGCTAAATCAAGCTGTCCCTAACCATGTGCTTGTGGCATGCAGGTCCAAGTGAAAAGCTTGAGACTGAGTAGTTAAAGTTGTGATCCAAAGCAAAAAGAGTGTGCTTAAGAGCTCTGGACACCTCTAACTGGGGACTTTAGCAAAGTTGAGTCACAATCTGAAAAGGTTCACCTAGTCATGTGTCTGTGGCATTTATGTATCCGGTGGTAATACTGGAAAACAAAGTGCTTAGGGCCACGGCCAAGACTCATGAAAGTAGCTGTGTTCAAGAATCAACAAACTTAACTAGGAGAATCAATAATACTATCTGAAATTCTAAGTTCCTAGAGATGCCAATCATTCTAAACTTCAAAGGATAAAGTGAAATGCCAAAATTGTTCAGAAGCAAAAAGCTACAAGTCCCGCTCATCTAATTAGAATTAATATTCATTGATATTCTGAGCTTTATAGTATATTCTCTTCTTTTTATCCTAATCGATTTTCAGTTGCTTGGGGACAAGCAACAATTTAAGTTTGGTGTTATGATGAGCGGATAATTTATACGCTTTTTGGCATTGTTTTTAGGTAGTTTTTAGTAGGATCTAGCTACTTTTAGGGATGTTTTCATTAGTTTTTATGCTAAATTAATATTTCTGGACTTTACTATGAGTTTGTGTGTTTTTCTGTGATTTCATGTATTTTCTAGCTGAAATTGAGGGACCTGAGCAAAACTCTGATAAAAGGCTAACAAAGGACTGCTGATGCTGTTGGACCTTGACCTCCCTGCACTCAAAATGGATTTGCTAGAGCTACAGAACTCTAAATGTCGCGCTCTTAACGGCGTTGGAAAGTAGACATCCAGCGCATTCCAGCAATATATAATAGTCTATACTTTATTCGAGATTAGACGACGTAAACTGGCGCTCAAAACCAGTTCTATGCTGCATTCTGGAGTCAAACGCCAGAAACACGTCACGAACCAGAGTTGAATGCCAGAAACACGTTACAACTTGGCGTTCAACTCCAAAAAAAGCCTCTGCTCGTGTAAAGCTCAAGCTCAGCCCAAGCACACACCAAGTGGGCCCCGGAAGTGGATTTCTGCATCAATTACTTACTTCTGTAAACCCTAGTAGCTAGTCTAGTATAAATAGGACATTTTATTATTGTATTAGATATCCTAGATTGTATTTTTGATCCGGTGATCACGTTTTAGGGGCTGGCCATTTGGCCATGCCCGGACCACCATCACTTATGTATTTTCAAAGGTGGAGTTTCTACACACCATAGATTAAGTATGTGGAGCTCCGTTGTACCTCGAGTTTTAATGCAATTACTACTATTTTCTATTCAATTTAGTTTATTCCGGTTCTAAGATATTCGTTGCACTTCACCATGACGAATGTGATGATCCGTGACACTCATCATCATTCTCATCTATGAACGCGTGACTGACAACCACTTCCGTTCTACCTTAGACCGAACGCATATCTCTTAGATTCCTTAATCAGAATCTTCGTGGTATAAGCTAGAATTGATGGCGGCATTCATGAGAGTCCGAAAAGTATAAACCTTGTCTATGGTATTCCGAGTAGGATACAGGGATTGAATGACTATGACGAGCTTCAAACTCGCGATTGTTGGGCGTGATGACAAACGTAAAAGAATCAATGGATTCTATTCCGGCATGATCGAGAACCGACAGATGATTAGCCATGCTGTGACAATGGTGATGTAGTCATTGACAATGGTGATGCCCTACATACAGCTTGCCATGGAAAGGAATAAGAAGGATTGAAGGAATGCAGTAGGAAAGCAGAGATTCAGAAGGAGCACAGCATATTCATACGCCTATCTAAAATTCCCATCAATGATTTACATAAGTATTTCTATCTTTATTTTCTTTTTATTTATTATTATTATTCGAAAACTCCATAACCATATATTATCTGCCTAACTGAGAATTTACAAGATGGCCATAGCTTGCTTCATACCAACAATCTCCGTGGGATCGACCCTTACTCACGTAAGGTTTATTACTTGGATGACCCAGTGCACTTGCTGGTTAGTTGTGCGGAGTTGTGAAGAAAGTGCTGAGTTATAAACGCGCATACCAAGTTGAATGCCATTATTAGAGATCACAATTTCGTGTACCAGTTGGTTCATCAACAAAATATTGTGCCAATTGTCTAATTTGCTCTTCTTGATTTCTCCTTGAGATTTCCATATCTTCAATCACCTCTCTTACATTTTGCCTTAAAAACTCACTAAGTTGGGCAATGAAGAGATATCTCTTTGAGAGTTCTTCTATTGCAAATTCTAGAAGATTTTGTGGAGGTGCATAGGTTGGACAATTACGGGATGATAGTTCTTGAATAATGGAGTATGCAGCATTAAAATCCCAGCCAAAATTTTGGTAGTTATCATAACAATATGAACTATTTTGTGGCTCTGGGAGGTATTCCATTTTATTTGATTGCTCATACTCTATCATTCTTTGGTGATATTCCCAGCCACCATTAGGATAATGACTAGAATCATTTTATGGTGGTGGGAAATATCCCATATGACATGATTGATCAAAATGTGAGTTAAACTCCATTCTTACTTGCAAAATGCTCTATCTCAAACAATAATCCCCAAAAGAAATTGGAATCCCCATTGTCACAGATAAGGAATTCTTAGTGGGGCAATAACACAAACACCTTACTAGCAAGAGAAAATTGAAAATTAAAAAAAAAACTTAAATGAAACAAAACAAAAAGAAAAGTGTCTAATCTAGGTAATCAACCAACCAGTAGTTTGTTAATCACAATTAATCCCCAGCAACGGCGCTGATGACAAGTCATCATATGCTAGCTTTGCAAGCATTTTTCACTTGTTTCATTAGGTTTTATGCACTTTCTTGCATTGTAAGTAAGTAATTTAGAGTGGAATTGCATGGTTTTATTGAATCAATCAACCACCCTTTAATTTACACAAAATCATGAGGTTTAAGCTAAAATTAATTGGTTTTTAAATGAATTTTAAACCTTGTGAATTTAGTGATACTTTGATTGGTTGTTTTGATTACTTGTAGGTGAAGAAAAGAAAGAAATAATGAAAGCGTGGCCTAAGGAATAAGAAAGCGTGGCTCAACAATAAGAGAAGTCATAAAGCTCTCCCAAAGAGCTCAAAACTCTCCACAAGAGCTTTATTCAAGGCCAAGAAAGCAAGGGAGCAAGGAAGCTCGGTTCTCCCACTTAACCGAGCACAATAAAGCACTAAGGAAGCAAGAAAAATCAATTGAGCTCGGTTAATGGCATTAACTTTTTCGGGCTCCTCTTCAAAGAAAAATAAAGTGAAAAACCAAGGAGTGAAGGCTACAAGGTTCGAACCCATGAGCTGTGAGAAGGAGGGAGCGCTACTCCAAAAAGAAATTAGCTAAAATGGGTTGGCAAGGGCTTGAACCAAGGTGCTTGCACTCAAGGCATGCGCTACCTTTGTTTTCTTCACAAGAAAAATTGGTGCTGAATTGCCTCCACCAGGATTCGAACAAGGAGCCTCCCATCCAAGCAAGGAGTTCTCGGCTCTCCCCACTCACCGAGCGTAACACTTTGACGTGGTCAGGGAGTGTGATGCGCGACTTGACACAGACCAGGAGGGGGCTGTGCGCACAAAAAATTTGAGGCCAAAGCAACATTGAAGCTCAGCTCTCCCCACTCATCGAGCACTCTACTCGGAGTGTCTCATGGGCCATGATAAAAAATTCAAATAAAAATTCTAATTTAATTCAATTCTTCACCAAATTAAAAATCCCACATCATCAAAGGCACAAGAACATGCTAGAATTAGGATTTTCATTTAATTGTAATTTGTTTTTCATTTCAACTTCATTTTCATTTTTATTTTGTAAAGCCTATATAAAGGCATCAATTCCATTTTGTTAGAGAAGGATGGCTCCACTAGGGAGCATTAGGAGTATAGAGCTCTCCCTTTTAGTTTTTCCTTTTTGAATTTGAATTTTGGATTGGGAGTGAAGGAATTCTGTTTCATTCTTGATCTGAAACTTCTCTTTGTTCTTCTTCTGCATAATCTTAGTGAGTTGAGAATTGAATTTGAGTTTTCATTTACTGCTTCTATCTTTCTTTCTTCTGTAAATTGTTTTCTGCTGGATCAAGAAAGGAATTGAGATCTAGACTAGTTTTCTAGTCTCATTGAGCCTCTGAGCTTTTGAATTTCCTTTCTAGCTCTTGAAATTGAGTTGAATTTACTTTCTGTTTTGTTCTTCACTGAAATTTTCCCTTTCTGTTTAGATTTGCTGCAACTCTCAATTTACTTTCCTGCACTTTTGTTCCTTTGCAATTTATGTTTGAGTTTGCTGTGAGCTTGATTAACATTTCCTGCAATTTAAATTTCCCTGCACCTTAATTTCCTTTTCTATGATGCTATTTACTTTCCTTGTCATTTAAGATTCTTTCCTTTGTTCTAAGCTTTTATTTACTGCCTCTTTAATTTCCAGCACCCAAACCCTTTTACATTTCATGCAATTTACATTTCTTGTCATTTAAGATTTTATCAATTTACTTTTCTTGCTCTTTAAGTTTTCTACCCATTTACATTCTGCAGCTTTAAATTCACTGCAATTTCCTTTTTGTTGGCTACATTTCATTCAATTCACCAATGTTTACTTGACTAAACTAATCACCCACTAAAGTTTCCTGATCCATCAATCCCTGTGGGATCGACCTCACTCTAAGTGAGTTATTACTACTTGAATCGACCCGGTACACTTGCCGGTGAGTTATGTGCGTTGGAATTCATTTTCCAAAAACACCATCTGGCGCCATAAAACTTGATGACCGGAATTCACTCCCTATATAAAATGAATCCGTTCTTTGTCAAGCGCACCAAATATCGTCAAGTAATAACCCACTAGTTGCGGGGTCGAATCCACAAAGATTAACGGATTAAAGCAAACAATAGTTAATTGATTATCCTAGTTAGACTATCATAATTGGAGTGATAATCAAACAAGAAAATGTAAATGACATGAAAGTAAAAGAAAGCAATAAAGTGCAAGAAAGTAAATGGCAAGGAAAATAAAGTACAAGAAATTAAAATATTGGAGATGTAAAGTGCAGAAAATGTAAATAAGCATAAAGTAAATAAAAGAAAGAAAGATAAAATAAACATTGGGATCAAGAGATATTTCATTCTTGGGATTAATTGATTTCATCTCATCTTCAATCATGCAACTCATTGACCTCTTGGCAATCATGATTGATTGAGCCCCAATCCCTTGGTGACTCAATCTATCAAACCTTGATCAACAGCCAATTCTTTGGTCTAATTGCTCATGAGAAGAGATGAGGAATGGTCCCTGATTATACCACACACTTTCCTAGATCCAAATAGTGGGTGGATTATATGTCACCATAACCACTCACCAAAACCCAAATCTATTCAAGTGTGAGAAAGAATTTCAAGCATGGTTTTATGTTTCCTCTTCCAAGGTTCCCATAAAACCCAATTGCATTCAATCTATTTTCCAAGATAATTGAATGCTAGAATAAAGAACGAAATTCTTTCAAGTAAATCAAAGAGAGATGAAGAGAAGAAGAATAATAAAAACAATCAATCCATTGAAAAATAATAGAGCTCTCTTTCCCAATGGAAAGAGTTAGTAATTCATAAATAAAAGATATTTACAAAAGTAAAAAAGAAGGGAAAGACAATTCTATGAAAATAAGGCCTTTATATAGGCTCTCCTAAATTACAAGCTTAAATGAAATTGAAAGCAAATTACAATGAAGATAAACTATTCTATATTCTTCTTGTGGCCTTGATTGATTGATGAGTGTGGCTTGAATGAGAGTTGGAGTGGGCTTGGTTGAAGGTTAGGGAATGCAGAAAGAAGTTGAAGTGCCATGCCCACTTGAATTTGCTCTTTGGAGTATGACCCTCTTTACCACGTTAAAAGTATGGAGATGTTTGGGCCTCAAATTGAATGTCCACTATTAAGTATTATATATATTTGGAAAGCCTTGGATGTTAGCTTTTCAACACCTTTAGAATCAACTTATTTGGATCTCTATAGCTCAAGTTATGCCCAATTAAAAGTGAAGAGGTCAGTCTGCCAAGTAGCCCGGCGTGCCACGCCCACTTCTGGCGTGCCATGCCCCTTATGTTGTAAAACTGGCGTGCCACGCCCACTCTTTGGTGTGCCATGCCCCATATGTTCCTCTCTGGCCTTTTGAACTGGCGTGCCACGCCCAAATCTTCAAGTGGCATGCCCATTATAAAAATAGAGCTGGCGTGCCACGCCTTCGCTATCAAGTGGCGCGCCCAGGTTTTGCAATGCTAAAATAATGGCCTTTTCACCTCCAGCTTTAATGTCCACCATTAAGTGTTATATATCGTTGGAAAGCGCTTGATGTCGGCTTTCCAACGCCACCAAGCAAACCTCATTTGGATCTCTACAACTCAAGTTATGTTCCTTTAAATATGAAGAGGCCAGGCTGGTAACTCTGCAGTGACGTGTTTTTCTCCTTGTGTTTTCCGGGTCAATATATTCCTTAATTCCAGTTTCCATTATAAATTGTTATATATGATTGGAAAGTCCTAGATGTCTAATTTCTAATGGCACTCGAATCACCTCATTTGGAGTTGTGTAGCTCAAGATATCTTTATTTGAATGAGAGAGGTCAGGCTGGCATATGCCCCAATGTGCCACGCCAATGCTTTGGTGTGCCACGCCCATAGTGGGGCTCAAAATAACTCCTCTGGAACTTAAGCCTGGCGTGCCATGCCTATATCACCAAGTGGCACACCCATGTTGGAACTGCATTCTTTCAAGTTTGGCGTGCCACGCCTAGAACCCAAGTGGCATGCCCAAGTCACAATTAAGGTTAGTGTGCCACGCCTTCGTCATCAAGTGGCATGCCCATGTTGAACTCTTCAATCTCTCTTGCTGGAATATTTGCCTGGCGTGCCATGCCAAGAACACCAAGTGGCACGCCCATTGATGAGAATATGCTTAAAAAGCTTGGCGTGCCACGCCCAGAGCTCTGAGTGGCACGCCCATTATTGAGAGTTGATTTAAAAGCTTGGCGTGCCACGCCCAGAGCTTCAAGTGGCATGCCCAGCTTCACACGCCTAGCTTTATTTATTATTTCCTTTCTCTTTTGTTGCTCTTTTCACCTAAAAATTAGCACAAACCCATTTCAAAGCAATGTACCATAATATATATCATTTGGGTCATGAAATTGTATTGATTCAATGAGATTATGCTCTTTTTATGGTCCTTTTAGATAAGAAAAAGGGGTAAATGATGCAAGTCATCACGTACGCACCTTTACGAAATTCACCATTGTGCGTATGCATTAGGGGTTGTGCATACGCACAAGTCTTCATTTCTTCCTTTGGACTAGGCATCAAAGACGCTTGCTGGTGAAATTGATGGTGAGCGTGGTGAGCGAGCGTGACACCTCCGAGGAGAGCGCAATGCTTGCTTAAGAGAGCCACATAGAGAGCGTTGAGGTGCTGAGGACTGGCTCTCTCCAACAAGCTTGCTGGCGAGCACCAGGGGCAAACGTGGCTTTAGTGATGCTTGTGCTTGAGGCATGGAAGCAGCAAGGTTGTGACATGGTTGATGAGTGCTGGCGTTCTCTAGTGAGCTTGATGGAGAGCCCTAGTAAAGAGCGTGGAGTGAGCATTGATGTGGAGTTTTTGGCACTTTCTGGCGAGCATGATTGCAAGCATGGGAGAAGAGCCTGGCCTTGCTTAAGGGTTGATGGAAGTGGCACTCTCTAGCAAGCTTGCTGGAGATCGTGGGCCAAGAGCATGGTGACAAGGTTAGTATATGGTGTCAAGGCATGAAGGAAAATGGCGCTTTCCAGTAAGCTTGCTGGAGAGCGTGAGGGGCGGGCATGACAAGGTTGGTGTGTGTCGAGGGTCTTGACAAGGTTCCATGGTGTGGCGCTCTCTAGCAAGCTTGTTAGAGAGCGTGGGTGTTGAGGGAATATTTCGATTGGTATAGAATTTCACACAAACGAATTCTCATTTCAAGTATAGTTCTACACCAACAAACAATCCTCCCAATCAAAAAATTGGTTTTGTCACAAGTACAAACTCTAAATAAGAATTAACCGAAGTATTTAAACTCTGTGTTGTCTCACAAGGAATTGCAATGAAGTGATCAATTATTGGCTATAAAGATGCAAGGGGGTTTGATTTTATGTTTTGGCAAAAAAAAAAAAAATAGATGACAAGAAGGTAAAATGACAAGAACTAATAAAATAAAGGAAAACTACTCTTGGCTAGACATAAGTAATTGAGATCACCATCCTTGTCTACAAACCATATATTGACAATTATGAGGAACCAAGCTCATTAAGTCTACCTCCAAAAGCTTTAAGTACGTATAATCTACTCCTAAGCTTGAGGTACGTCAAATGGCTTGATCAACATCAACCCATAAGTCCCAACCTATCTACTAATTAGATTAGTAGTGGGTTAGTGTCAACGAGTATCAAATTGATCACCAAGGGTTCTCAAATCACCAAATCATTGAGACCCAATGACTCAAGGTCACTCAATTCCCTTAGCCTAGGCCAAGAGTAAAGAGAACTATTCAAAAACTAGAGAAAGCATTTCATCAAACACGTAGAATGCAATAAAAATAAACATCACAAAATACAAAAATTAACAAGATCCATAACCATCATGAGCAAGAAATCAAAAGTAACAATGAAGATAAGCATAAAGAAACATGGAAACATAAAATTGCATTAGACGAAATTAAGATCCAACAATGGTTCATCAACATAAAAGAGAACAAAACAAGAAATTAACAAGAGAAACTAAGAAGATCAAGACAATATAACACTAAAACATAAAGAGAATTGAACTCAAAACAAGAATTGAAATATCAATTTGAGAGAGATTAACCTAACTTTAACCTAATCTCTACCCTAAATCTAGAGAGAGGAGAGAGCTTCTCTCTCTAAAATTCTACCCTAAAACATGATCAAAACTAAACTATGACTACTTGGTTCATTCCCCCTCCAATCCTTGGGTTCAATAGCATTAGAAATGAGTTGGACTGGGCCCAAAATGAGCTAGAAATTGCTGGCCACGAATTGCTTTTTAAAAATCATGTGCAACATCGGTGCATACGCGTATAGTGCATGTATGCATCCCTAGATGCAGAGAAACTATGGAAAATTTATATGATTTTGAAGCCCCGGATGTTAGCTTTCCAACGCAACTGAAACCGCCTCATTTGGACCTCTGTAGCTCAAGTTATGGTCGATTGAGTGCGAAGAGGTCAGGCTTGACAGCTTTACGGTTCCTCGATTTCTTCATGAGTTCTCCCACTTTGCATGCTTTTCTCCTCACTTCTTCCATCCAATACTTGCCTTATGAACCTAAAATCACTCAACAAATACATCAAGGCATCGGATGGAATTAAGGTGAGTTAAAATCACCAATTTAAGGGCCTAAAAAGCATGTTTTCACAATTAAGCTCAATTCAAGGGAGAATTACAAAACCATGCTATTTCATTGAATAAATGTGGGAAAAGTTGATAAAACCCTCCAAATTAAGCATAAGATAAACCACAAAATTGGAATTTATCAAACCTCCTCACACTTAAACCAAGCATGTCCTCATGCTAAGAATAAAGAAGGACAAGAAAAAAGGGGTATGAACATTTATTCAATGCAAATAAACTACATGCACCTATCTATATGAATGTAACTAATTGCAAAATGATTCTACCTATTTGGTTAAAAGTAAATCAATCCCCAAGAACACATATGCACATATAGGGCTAAGTAGTATGCTGATTCATAAATCCTACCAATTCAAAAATGTAAAAATGAAGTCCAAATAGACTTGCAAGAAGAAAGCTCATGAAAGCCGGGAACAAGGAATCGAGCATCGAACCCTCACCGGAAGTGTATCCGCTCTAATCGCTCAAGTGTATAGGATCAATCACTCAATTCTCTTCTAATCATGCTTTCATGATTTGTTTTTCATCTAACAATCAACAATTATTCAATGCATGTATACATTCATCATGAGGACTTATTCATAGGTTGTAATGGGGCTAGGGTAAAGGTAGGGATGCATATGGTCAAGTGAGCATGGAATTTGAATCTTTGATTAACCTAAGCTTTCACCAAACACATATAACAACCTATACAATTCTAACACACAACCTAGCTACCCATGATTCTCACTTTATCACATACTCATGCATTCTTTTTAATTCACCACACATATGCATTGATTTTGATTGAACTTTACCTTGGGGCATTTTCGTCCCCTTTTTATTGCTCTTTTTTTCTCTTTTTTTTTTCTATATATATATATATTGATTATGGTTTAACATATTTAATACACGAGTATGTACCCAATTCCCAAAATTTTCAACAAAAATAGAAATTACACTTTTACTTCAACCAATGTAACAAGTTTCCCTTACCCAAATGATAAACATTCTCACTAGCCTAAGCTAATCAAAGATCCAAATTAAGGACATTTATTATTTTTCACTTAGGAGTAATGATGTGCTATAATTAAGAACAAAAGGGATTAAATAGGCTCAAATTAGCTAACAATGGTTGCTGAAAAGTAGGCTATTTGGGTAAGTGAGCTAAATGAAATGATGGTCTCAATCATATAAATGCATGTATAGATGGAATAATGGACATATAGAATCAAACAAAGCAAGGATTACATTCATAGAAAGAGAACAATGCACACAAGAATGGAAATAAGTGGTTATAAGATGTAACCAAACAATTGGGCTCAAAACTCACATGCTTGTGTTCTTAGCTCAAAAACCATGTTCCAAAATACATTCTTCAAGCAAGTTCAACACAAAAAAATTTTCAAGTTGGTAGGATGCCCTAAAAACAGTTTCTTGGAAAAGAAATCATCACCCTAACCAAGTAGTCCTAACATAAAAAAAGTGGTAAAATATGTACAAATTCTAACTTAGATGTAACCTATCATGCAATGCAACAACTAACTAGCAGAGAAATTTAAAAAAAAATTTTGGTGTTGAGAAAGGAAGTTGTTACCCATGGAGATTGGTCAGACGACCTCCCCACACTTAAAGATTTGCACCGTCCTCGTTGCATGCAAAGAAGAGCAAGGTGGACGGGTTGCTACAATTTGTTGAGCTTCTTCAAATGGTTGTGTGGATGACTTGTTTGTTGCCCCCATTTAGAAGCTTTTCCTTTCCCTCTTGGTGGCCATCCTAAAAGGAAAGAAAAAGAAAGAAAATTAAGCCTATAACAAAGATATCAAAGCAAATAGAACATAGCCGGGGGTTAATTCCAAATAAGAGTAAGGTTATCACTACATGTTAGCTACGCATGTGAGTGGGAAAGCAATATAGGCAGAGGCATATCACTACACTTGATGCAAGGGTAAAGTCAAAGCATAAAGAGCATGTTGAGCATCAAGTTCAAACAGAAATTGACACAAACAAGATTAATGGTAGGTATGAGAGCATTTGATCCTATCCTAACTCAATGATAATGAAACATAAAAACAAAGAATAATGAGTTAGAAAGGATTAAAGCACTAATCTTGTGTGTATATCAAATATCACAATTAATGCAACAAGTCACAAGACAGCAAAATAATACAAGAAGTTCCCAACAATTGAGTAAGAGAATCCAACACCATTATTAAAATAAGAACATAGAAAAGAAAATAATAACAAGCTATAAAAACAAAATTAAATACACTGAATGATAATATGAAAATGCAACATATAAAAGAAAATGAAAATAAGAAAAATAAAAAGTGGAATTTTGGAAAGAAAAGAAGAAAGGAAAGAAAGTAAAAAAGGAAGAAAGAAGGAGAAAGAAGAGAGAAGGAGAAAAGGAGAAGAGAACAGAGCATAAACAGGAGAAACAGGGCGGGGAAGGCAACGCGTACGCGTGCATGGTCAATTTGGCGACTGATGCGGACGCGTCATGCATGCGTGCGCGTGGGTCGCAGGCACAGAATAGGCACAAACTGGGCATAGCTCTCTGGTTTTTGTACCAGAGAGTGCAGAATGCACAACCGACGTGCGCGCGCACAGCACGCTTACGCGTGGATGCCCCCTTTTTTTAAGATGCTTAGAACAAAAACAGGGCACTCTCCTAATCTACAAGCATTCCAAAACAATCAAAAATTAAATTTAACAACAAATCTTTTTAGTTTTTGAAAAATTTTCTAATACAAAACAAACAAAACTTACACTTTAAGTAAAATACAATCTAACAACAACTACTCTAATCAAAACATGAATTTAAAAAACAAACCTATCAATAAAAGCAAAATGTATAAGAGTATAGAAAATAAGGGAAATGGTGCACGAAATTGTGATCATCAATGGCGCCATCAACATGGTACGCACAATTGTAATCTCAATTCTTTATCACAACTTCGCACAACTAACCAGCAAGTGCACTGGGTCGTCCA
This sequence comes from Arachis duranensis, assembly GCF_000817695.3. Lineage (NCBI taxonomy): Eukaryota > Viridiplantae > Streptophyta > Magnoliopsida > Fabales > Fabaceae > Arachis > Arachis duranensis. The sequence goes on along the minus strand of NC_029774.3, from coordinate 96,969,946 downwards.
AGTAATAAACCTTACGCGAGTAAGGGTCGATCCCACGGAGATTGTTGGTATGAAGCAAGCTATGGTCATCTTGTAAATCTCAGTCAGGCGGATTCAAATGGTTATAGAGGATTAATAATTAAAAGATGAATAAAACATAAAGATAGAGATACTTATGTAATTCATTGGTGAGAATTTCAGATAAGCGTATGGAGATGCTTTGTCCCTTCCGTCTCTCTGCTTTCCTACTGTCTTCATCCAATCGTTCTTACTCCTTTCCATGGCAAGCTGTATGTTGGGCATCACCGTTGTTAATGGCTATAGTACCGTCCTCTCAGTGAAAATGTTCAACGCGCTCTGTCACAGCACGGCTATTCATCTGTCGGTTCTCGATCATGTCGGAATAGAATCCAGTGATTCTTTTGCATCTGTCACTAACACCCGGCCTTCAGGAGTTTGAAGCTCGTCACAGTCATTCAATCCTTGAATCCTACTCAGAATACCACAGACAAGGTTTAGGTTCTAGCTTATACCACGAAGATTTTGATTAAGGAATCCAAGAGATATCCACTCAATCTAAGGTAGAATGGAGGTGGTTGTCAGGCACACGTTCATAGGTGAGAATGATGATGAGTGTCACGGATCATCACATTCATCAAGTTGAGAAACAAGTGATATCTTAGAACAAGAATAAGCTGAATTGAATAGAAGAACAACAGTAATTGCATTAATACTCGAGGTATAGCAGAGCTCCACACCTTAATCTATGGTGTGTAGAAACTCCACCGTTGAAAATACATAAGAACAAGGTCTAGGCATGGACGTGAGGCCAGCCCCATGATCTAAGATAGCATAAGACTACAAAGATAGCTACCAAGATGATCTAAGAACTAGACGTCCAAAGATAAAAATACAATAGCAAAAGGTCCTATTTATAGAGAACTAGTAGCTTAGGGTTTACAAATATGAGTAAATGACGTAAAAATCCACTTCCAGGCCCACTTGGTGTGTGCTTGGGCTGAGCATTGAAGCTTCTATGTGTAGAGACTTTTCTTGGAGTTAAACGCCAGCTTTTGTGCCAGTTTGGGCGTTTAACTCCCACTTCTGTGCCAGTTTCGGCGTTTAACGCCGGGCAGTCTTGAGCTGATTTGGAACGCCGGTTTGGGCCATCAAATCTCGGGCAAAGTATGGACTATTATATATTTCTGGAAAGCCCAGGATGTCTAATTTTCAACGCAATTGAGAGCGCGCCAATTGGGTTTCTGTAGCTCCAGAAAATCTACTTCGAGTGTAGGGAGGTCAGAATCCAACAGCATCTGCAGTCCTTTTTCAGCATTTGAATCAGATTTTTGCTCAGGTCCCTCAATTTCAGCCAGAAAATACCTGAAATCACAGAAAAACACAAAAACTCATAGTAAAGTCCAGAAAAGTGAATTTTAAATAAAAACTAATAAAAATATAATAAAAACTAACTAAAATATACTAAAAACATACTAAAAACAATGCCAAAAAGCGTATAAATTATCCGCTCATCAGCTTTCTAATGCAACTGAAGCCGCGTCATTTGGACCTCTGTAGCTCAAGGATGGTTGATTGAGTGCAAAGAGGTCAGGCTTGACAGCTTTACGGTTCCTTCATTTCTTCATGAGTTCTCCCACTTTGCATGCTTTTCTCCTCTCTTCTTCCATCCAATACTTGCCTTATGAACCTAAAATCACTCAGCAAATACATCAAGGCATCGAATGGAATTAAGGTGAGTTAAAATCACCAATTTATGGGCCTAAAAAGCATGTTTTCACAATTAAGCACAATTCAAGGGAGAATTACAAAACCATGCTATTTTATTGAATAAATATGGGAATAGTTAATAAAATCCTCCAAATTAAGCACCAGATAAACCACAAAATTGGGGTTTATCAGTGGGTTAAGAGCATGGTAAGGTTGAGGGATGTTGGTGACAAGGTTGGTGTGTTGAGGGTCTTGACACGTTTACTGAGATAGGCACTCTCCAGTGGAGAGCGCTAGTTTAGGGTGTTGAGTTCTCTTGAGTGAGCTTGAGTTCTTGCTTCTCCAGGGCCCTATATCTCTGCCTCAGCTTCCTCTGTCACAAACCAAAGAAGGTGCATCAAAGTTTGAAGTTCATAATCATGCAAAACCTTCTTTTAAATGCCATGAAGTTTATTTGATTAACTTTGCTATTTCATGCATTATATGCTCTCATATTCTCATGAATTTACTACACTTTTGATGCATGAATGCATGCAAAGATATTGACTACAAATGCTTGCTTATTACCTAAGAAATGCATGAAACTAAGCTTAAAACTAACTAAAATGGCTTCTAAAACTAACCAGGATGCCCAAGCATCACACCACAAGCACTTAACTGGGGAACCTCTTGGGTTCAAATTTTTTTCTTTCTTTTCTCCCAAATAGTCATGCTCAGAGCCTTAGGCATACTCTGCATAGCAATGCGTCACGACTTTAAGTGTTTAGTCTCAAGGGTTACTTAACACTTTCATACCACAAGCATATAATTAGGGAGAACCACTCTTCTGAGCTTTAGATTAGTTTTGACCCTCCTAACCATTGATGCTCAAAGACTTGGACCATTTTCTTTTCAATTCTTTTTTGCTGTTTCTTTTGCTTCAACAATCAATCTTTTTCTTAATTGAGAAAATCAATAATACTTGTCTAAATTTCTATTCTTCAAGAACTAATATACTCAACTTCAATATCAAATGTGCACATTAAATTCATACATTAAGAAACAGAGATAATGCCACCACTTCATAGTACTAGAACACGCAATATATAACTCAAAATCTCATGTATTTTACTACTTCTTTTTATTTTTATTTTTCTTTAAACTCAGTAGGTGATACAGAAGACATCTTTTATAAAAATAAACATAAACTAATAAAATAAATACTAATTAGAAAGCAAGGAAATCCAAATAGTGATCATGCAAATGTAGACAAGAAAACAAAAAATGGAATGAGATACTAAAAAACAGAAACAAGATAAAAGAACGGAGAATGAAACTCAACCACCTCAGTGATGGTGGCTACTGCTCCCTTCGGAAAATCCTCTGGAGCGCTTAAGCTCCTCTATGTCATGCCACTGCCTCCTCTGCTCTTCCATCATCTGATAGAGGAGTGCAGCATGATCCTAATGCTCCAGCCTCAGCTGATCAATTGATAATGTCAGCTCTCCTAGCGATGTGGTCAACTGATTCCAGTAGTCACGGGGAGAGAAGTAAACTCCCTGAGGCATCTCCGAAGGATCATATGGAGGCGGTAAAACTGCCTCCTACTGTGGTCCATTCCCAAGCTCTCTAATCTGCTCCATACCCTTCTTTATTATCGATTTCTCAATTCCGATCGGGTATCTCTATCAATGTAAGCTCCAGCTGCTACACATAGGCGATAGATGAGATGTGGAAAAGCCAGTCTCGTAGTGGTGGAGGACTTGTCATCTACTCTGTAAAACTCTTAAGGGACCAACTCATGTACCTCCACCTTATTGGTGAGCATAATACAATGAATCATCACTGCTCGCTCGACTGTAACTTCTGAACGGTTACTATTAGGGATGATAGGGCATTGGATGAACTCTAACCATCCTCTAACCCCTGGCTTGAGGTCCAGCTGGTATGGCTTGTGTCTAGAATTCCTCCTCTACTAAGCTCTGGGGAGGCAAATGTCCTCAAGGACCTGTTCCCGTTGCTGGTCAGTGTTGACCCTTCAAGTGTATGAATGAGGGTCTTCTCCGGATGGTGGTAACTATAGTGCCACCCTCTCACTCTCTAGGCTAAAATCCAAATTGTGCCTTCTGACGATAGTCCGCTAGTTCTTTAGCTCTGGGTTCACGCCTCTTGCATGCTTGTATGTCATCCAAGCATTGGTGTAGAACTCTGGCACCATCAATACTCCAACCTCAATCACAGGGTTGGCCAGAGCTTTTCAACCCCATCTCAGAATCTGATATAGGATCTCCGAGTACTCATCATCCTTCATATCAAAGAGGACCTCGGAATCACCTTCTTCTTGTGCACCACCTCATAAAAGTGCACCTCATGTGTCGGAGAGGAGAACCTAGAGAAATCCCAAGGGACAGATGTAGGAGCCTTCTCTTTTCTCTTCCTCGATGAAGATTCTCCGGTCTTGGGAGCTATGGAGATAATGAAAAAATGAAGGGCCAAAGCAGAGCGCTTGACACTAAATTTAAAATCTTTGATCGTCCTCGAGCAAAATAAAAACAAAAAATAAGGAAACAAAAAGAAAACAACAAGAAAAGAAATATAGGAGAAAATATTTTGAAAAAGATTTGATTTTTTTTTTGAAAAATATTTAAAATAACCAATAATAAGGCACACGTTTGCAATTCCCCGGCAACAGCGCCATTTTGAAGAGAGAACTTTTGCGTGGTCTAGAATTCAGAATAAATTCCCGTTGCAAGTATAGTTTCTAAACCAACAAAAGTCCTTTCTTACAAACGTTTTGGTTGTCACAAGTAACAAACCCAATAAAATTTATAAACCGAAGTATTCAAACCTCGGGTCGTCTTCTCCAGGAATTGCAGGGAGGTGTTCTTATTATTGGTTATACAAAGGTATATTTTGGGGTTTTGAAAAGGGTTGAACAAGTAATGTAAAATAACAAGTCGTTAAAATAATAACTAATAAAGGTTTTGGCAAGGTATGAGAACTGGAAGTCCTATCCTGGTTATCCTTATCAATTGTGATGAGAATTGGATTTTTCTCCCACTAAGTCAACTTCTAACTATGAAGGTAAGTCAAGTGGATGAATTAATTTTGATTCCTCAGGTCCTAGTCTTTCCTTGGGAAAGGCTAGAGTTATTGAAACTCGAATTAGTTCTTGAAGAATTCCAATTTTCAGTCAACAATGAGTTTGATAACTCAAGAGTTACCAATTAATCAACCAAAGCCAAAAGGGAAGAAAATCTACTCGAATGAAAATAAATTGGATAAAGCTAAAGCATCCATAACATATAAGTCTAAAATACCTCAATTTATATTAAATAAAGAAAATCCTAACATGAATGGCTCATAAGCCAAATAGGCAACATATGTAATACAAGCATTAAAGTATCTGAAAATAAAAGAGAAATATAAAGTAAAAGGAATATTGAACCTGATGAAGAGTTGAAATCCTAAATCCTTTAAGAGGAATCCTAATCCTAAATCCTAAGAGACGGGAGAGAACCTCCGTCTCTAAAAACTACATCTAAAAACCTAAAATTGAATTATGATCTGATATGAATTGATGTTCTGAGTCTCTGCATGTTCCCGGACTTAACCTGTGTTTCTAGGCCGAAAACTGGGTTTGAAATGCGGCCCGGAATCTGTGCCAGCGACTTCTGTAATTCTGCAGATCACGCTCATCACGCGTCCACGTCGTCCACGCGTTCGCGTCACTCAGCATTTCTCGTACCACACGTGCGCGGTCGCGTCAGGCACGTGAGCGCGTCACGGTAATTCCTTCTATTTCGCGCGGTCACGTGAGCCATGCGGCCGCGTGACTTCTCACTGGTCATCTCCTCAATTCCTTGTATTCCTTCCATTTTTGCATGCTTCCTCTTCATTTCTTGTGCCATTCCTGCCCTATGATGCCTGAAATACTTAACATACGGATCACGACATCGAATGGTACGAAGGAAGATTAAAATATACAACAAAAAGGTCCTTAGGAAGCAAGTTATTAATCATAGGATATTTTTAGGAAGGAATTGTAAATACAGGCAAATCATATGAATAAGTTGGTGAAAAGCTTGATAAAACCACTCAATAAAACACAATATAAACCATAAAATAGTGGTTTATCAACCTCCCCACACTTAAACATTAGCATGTCCTCATGCTAAACTCAAGGAGACTAAATAAATGAGAAGGGAAAGGCAAGACTCATGCAATGCAACCTATGAATGTGAATGCAACTACATGCTAAAATGATTCTACCTACTTGGTGAAAAAGTAAATAAGTTCTCTAAGACAAATATGGATCAGATTCCACTAATTCAAATTGTACAATAAAAAGCAAGTAAACTTGTAAGAAGATAGCTAATGAAAGCAGGGAACATAGAATCAAGCACTGAACCCTCACTGGTAGTGTATATCACTCTAGTCTCTCCAGTGTATAGGGTATTTCACTCTAATCTTCTCTAATCATGCTTTCTAAACTTTGTTCTTCAGCTAACCAATCAACAAATATTTAGTATACCAATGCAAACATCATGAGGTCTTTTCAAGGTTGTAATGGGGTTGAGGTAAAGGTGAGGATGTATATATAAGGCTAAGTGAGCTAACAAAGTGAATCCTTGATTAGTCTAAGAACTCACCTAACATATACATACTTTATACAATTTAAAATGCTTTACCTAGCTGCCAAAATTTTTTCCACTTTTGTATTACATGCTCATGTATCAAACTTATTTTTTGAATTTTGTCCCATGTGCATTGATTCTTTTTATTTTGCATTAGGGGTAATATATATATTTTTTGTATCCCCTTATTTAATTACTTAATAATGTTTTATTTTTTTTATTATTTTTTTCTTTTTTTCTTATCAATGCACATGGTAATTTAATTATTTTGATTTCACATGAGCATGCTTCCCAAATTTTCAAATAACTTATTCAATTCAATTCCCTACTTTTTTCTATCATCCCATGTTCCCATGAAATTCCCCAAACTTAAATTATACACAATATCTATCTTAAGCTAACCAAGAATTCAACTTGAGATTTTTATTTTGTTTTTCTGCTTAAGGCTAGTAATGTGGTTTATAGAACAAGAGGGGATTAAAAAGCTCAAGGGGGCTAACAAGGGTGATGCAAAAGGTAGGCTAATTTGGGGTAAGTGAGGAAAATTTCAAATGATGGCCTCAATCATATGCAAGCATGTAAATACACTAAATATTGGACATATAGATCAGAACAAAATAAAGATTACAATCATAGAGAAGAAAACACACAAGAATAAAAATTTATGGTTAAATAATGTAACCTTATAAATAAGCTCAAAATCTTGCAGGTTGTGTGTTCTTTAGCTCAAAAACCATGTTCCAAATACAACTTCAATCAAATTTAACACATGGAAAATTTTAGTTTTTAATTTAAATTAGTGAAATTATTCAAAAATAGGGTCTTAAAAAGAAACTTATTATGTTTCAACCAAGTAATATTTAAATGCAAACAATCAACTACACATGCAATCTATTATGCAATGCAACAATGAACAAACAAAGAAAATAGAATATTGGTGTTGAGAAGAGAATAACTAACCCGTGGAGATCGGTATCGAACTCCCCACACTTAAAGATGGCACCGTCCTCGGTGCATGCTGAGATGTGCAGGTGGATGGGGGTTGTGGTTCCTCAGCTGGTGCTCTTTTTGTTCCTTTCCTTGCCGGTGGTTTAGGAGTAGCTTTCTCTCTACCCTTCTTGGTGGCCATCCTGAAAAAGGGAGAAAGGAAAGGGACATGTAATTCAAATAGCTAGAACCGGGAGGAGGAAGATATAAGTGATAATAAATGCCAATGTAAGGGATAATGTCTTAAATACATGGTCGCGACTACATGCAATTAGGACATCAATGGAAATATAGCAACACATATTAAAGCAATTAGATGCAAGATGTGTAAAAGCATGTAGGCAAAGGCATGAGAAGTATAGGTCAAGCATCAATTGTTAAAATAAGCTAGATTAAAGAGCACTTGTATGATGACAATTGTTAATGATAATCTCAAATACAGGTGGATTACAAGTATTGTGAGTTAAAAGAGGAATGAAAGTAATAAATCCAAATATATATGAGGGCCAAATTTAAAATATCAATTGTCAAATAAATCCTTATAATATCCACAAGCTCAGTTATAATAAATTAGAATCCAAATAAAGCTCCAACACCAACATAAAAATGCATGAAAATAAAAAAGAAAGGAGAAAGAAGGAAAAAGAAAGAAGGAAGAAGGAGGAAGGGGGAAGGAAGAAATAAGAAAGGAAAAGAAAAGTAGGATTTGGGGAAGAAAAAGATAAGATATTTTGGCAGATTAAGATAAGCTGTGCGCCACTGGTGACGTGAACGCGTGAGTGACGCATTCGCGCGGATAGCGCTTCTATGAAATGACGCGGACGCATCATCCACGTGGTCACGTGGATTGATTCATGCCATTAGCGCGAGGGTAGCCTCGCGGTCGTGCAACTCTCTGTTTGAAATGCATATTGCCAAATCCTTGGGTGACGCGATCGCGTGGATGGCCTAAATTTGAAAATGGCGCGGACGCGTGAGGCACGCGTACGCGTGGCAAGGCTTGTGCGTCTAGCACAAGTCCAGCCTAATTCTAGCTCAACTTTCAGCCATACACCCTTTTTATGTTGATTTCAGGGCACGCGTTTGCGTGGGTGACGCGGACGCGTGGGAGGCATTTTTCCCACATGACGTGGACGCGTCAGTAACGCGGTCGCGTGGATCAAGTTATGCCAAAGGCACGCCTCCAGCCACGCTTTCGTGTGACTCTCTATTCAATTCTCTTTTCTTCAAAATGCACTGGTGACGCGGACGCGTCAGCGACGCTACCGCGTCGCATGCGTGCTTTTTTTTGATGGAGTATGCAGAATGCAAAATGATATGGATGTTATGAGTAATTCCAGGTTCAATAAAAAAAAACTCAAAAACAAATAAAAATAAAAATGAAAAAGGGACGATCATACCACGGTGGGTTGTCTCCCACCTTGCACTTTTAGTTAAAGTCCTTAAGTTGGACATTTGGGAGCTTCTTGTTATGGTAGCTTATGCTTGTATTCATCCAACAATCTCCAGCAGTGTTTGGAATTTCCACAGCCTCCGGGATCCCAAACTAAGCACAGAAATCCTTCAAGCAAGCTAAAGCAAGTGACAAGGCCCCAAGAGTATTGATTTCTAGATTGAATTCTGGGGTCCCAAACTTTGCTTTTGCACCCGTCTTCTTGTTGATCATTAGTGTTCCAACTGGGTGGCAAGCAATCTGAATTCTCACTAAAGCGGCCAAACAACTTTCTAGACCCATTCAGTTGAGTTTTACACCAAACTTTGCATGTCAACTTGGAGCATACAACTATGTTGAACCTTGCTTGACAACTCCAACCACTAACTATCTTCTTCTTGCTCTTAATGCCACAAAGAGCTCTAAGTTGACCATCCGTCCCCAGTAGCCCATATTCAAGTGGAATTAGAAAGCTAAGGGATATGAATTTTACCCACTTGAATGTTGTGAAGGATGATGGTAACTTAGGGGGAGGTGTTTCTAATGAACGTGCAAGCTCCACTCCCTTGTGCTCGTCTTTGACATCTTCCACCTATTTGTAAGCTTCTTCAATTTCAACCTCTTTCTCTTGGTGGCTTGCTTCCAATTCAATCTCTTTTTCATTGTTTACCCGGGGCATAGGAGGTTGTGCTTCTTCTTCTTTAAACTCCATATCAAGTCCAATGGAAGAGGATTCAAATGTAGATAAGAATTCATCAATGATTGAATCCATCTCTTGATCATCCCCTTCAAAGTCTTCAACCATGAGATGCCTTGGAGGTTATATACCCTCCTCAACATCAGTTTCAAATGTCTTTGAAGGAGGCTCTATAACTTGACTTTCCCATGGAGGTTCAGCATCTCCTAAGTCTTCAATCACTGCCTCCTCTTTTTCTTCAATAATTTCGGCTTTTTCCACTTGTTCCAATACCAAATCGTGCTGCTCACTATCCACCGGAGTGCCTATCTTCTCCTTCCTGCTACGTTCTTCAGTAGATTCTCCACATGAAGCCGTGGGGGTTCCTTGAATGTCCGAACATCGGAAAGGTAATCAATTTATTGCTTGATCCAGGTGTTTAAGTATGAAATCGTATTCATCCTTGTTGATTTTCTGTTCAACTATTTCTTCACCTTCAAGTACAAAATCCTCCTTGTTGTCTTCTTTCACTAGTTCTTCAATCACGCTGTCAACTTCAAGGGTCTCTACTACCTTCACCTTTAATGCCTCCTCTAGCTCCTTATGAAGTATGGATTCGCGAAGATGATCCTCTCTCTCTTGTTCCATGTCAATAGTATCAGTGGGATCATGTTGCTCTTGGATTGATGGATGTTGGTGCTCTTCCATGGATGAAGGTGATGGGATGGGTGGATCATTATGTGGTTGAGATGGAAGTGCATTGGAGCATGAGGGTTGAATATTGGGGGTATTTAGTGGTCCGATTTGGGCAGCGAGAGCTTGTATAGCAGAGTTTAGATCGGCAAATGCTTTCTCCATGGAGGTTTGGGGTGGATAGGAGGGTTCATTTTTTGGGAGAAAAGGTTCATAACACGGAGGTGGTTCCTCTTGATAAGGATATGGAGATGGTGTATATTGAGGTGGTGGTTCTGGGTATGGTTCATATGGTGGTTGGTGTGGTGGACAAGGGTTGGGGTCATATGGAAGTGAATAGTGGAAAGGGGCTTGTGAGTGTGGTGGTTCAAAGCTATATTGAGGAGGTGGTTCATTGGCATATGATGGGGCTTGCTGGTAACTATAAAGGGGTCCACCATATCTATCATCTTGGTATGCATTATAGAGTGGTCTTCATCCATGATATCTTGGAAGGTGTTGTCGCCTAAAGGGTTGATCAGATCCTCTTGGCTCCGTCCATCTTTGATTGCTTTGACCTTGATGCATATTCCTGTTATAGCTTTCTCTTCCTGCAACATATTTGTAACCAGACTCATAGCCAAAGGGGTGAGAGTTCATAGTAGTAGGAGAAAATAAAAACAAAAACTAACAAAAAGAAAATATTTTGAAAAAGATTTAATATTTTTATTTTTTTATTTTTTTTGAAAAAATATTTACAATAACCAATAATAAGGCACACGTTTGCCCCGGCAACGGTGCCATTTTGACGTTAGGATTTTTGCTAGTAAAGAATTTTGTAAAAACATAGTCGCGTTGTGAGTATAGATTCTGTTCCGAGGGTTACCTGAAACGTGTAGCTCGGTCGTCTGGAAAGACCCGAGGTGGGGGTTCAGGGACCCGAGCTTGATACGTAGAGTGGTTGGTGGTTGTACCTGCAATGACACTCCGATGCTTAAGTTAGCATGGGTCCAAGCAGATATGTGTAGAATATGGAATGAATGCCATACCTGGGTGCTCCAGTGTATTTATAGTAGTTGGCCGTGATCTTCCCTGGATAAGATATTCTTATCTTATCTTATCTTTGGGAGTTTTATCTCTATCTTTGTGGAACCGCCTTTTCTAGGCCTTTTCGGCCTTTAGGTTTTGGGCTGCGTTCCTTTTGATGGGCCTTCCTTGCTTTATGTGAGGGTATGAACAGTGCCCCTGCCCGAGTTCGTCCTTTTTGGGAGGTCGAGCTCGGGCATAGTAGTTTTTCAAAATTTCAAAAATGGCCGTTCCTGCATTTATTGCATTTTACCGTTTTTCCTCGATTTCCGTTCGGGCTCTGTGAGGGCTTTTATTTATTTGCCCCTTTCCTCCTTTTTCTGCGTTTTTGTTTTTCTTTATCCTTTCCGAGCACTGCTTCTTCTTTCTCTTTGCTCTGCTTCCCCGAATCTCTCCGTGTGTCTTTCTGGGGTTCCTTCTGCGCCGTCGTTTCGCTCTCCTTGCTTCGGAGCTCGTCGTCTTCGTTTCTTTCTTCCAGGTTTGTTCCCATGTTTCTCTTTTCTTGTGCACATATGCTTCTGTTCTTTGTGTGGCTCTTGTTTGTTTTCTTTTTTCTTTATGCCTGGGTTGCCCCGAAAAGAGGCGCCGCCATTGCCTGTTGTTTGTATATGGGGGGGCTCTTTTTTTGTTCTCCGGTATTTTTGTTCCGGGTTGCCGCGTTTTCTTCGTGGGGTTTTTGTTTCTTGCTTCGCTGAATGGGTTTTTGCTGTCTTCTTTATGTGATTTTTGCTTGCTGCTGTATTCTTCTTTGTAGGTAAAAATTTTATGTCTCTCGAAAGGTTCTTCAAGCGATGTCGACTAAGATTCCATGTGGTCTTGGTTGGGTAGACCCTCTTCCTCTAAGAGTCCCTTCTGTGGTAGATTCTGAGTATTTAGCTAGGTTCCGTAGGCACTGTAGCATATGTGAGAATAGGGAGTCTGAGAGGGATTACGAACTAGTGGCCCCAGAATCTGAGGAGAGAGTGTGCTTCCCGCCCTTAGATAGTTCCGAGAAGCTCTTCTTTTATGCTTATGATTGTTTTTTCTCTAAGCTGAGTGTCCGACTTCCCTTTACCGATCTGGAGTCCGAGGTGTTATGGTCTTGTAACCTTGCCCCTACGCAGCTCCATCCAAATTCTTGGGCGTTTTTAAAGCTGTTTCAACTTTTGTGTCAGTTTTTGGG
>NC_029774.3:96953585-96955354 GCF_000817695.3 Arachis duranensis | reverse complement strand
GACTTCTGTTACCTTGTAGGGCCCTTTCCAATTTGCAGCTAGCTTTCCTTCTCCCGACTTTTGTGTTCCAATGTCGTTTCGAATTAGAATCAGGTCGTGAATGGAGAAGCTTCGTTTTATTACTTTCTGATTGTATCTGAGGGCTGTTCGCCGTTTCAAGGCTTCTTCTCGGATCCGAGCTCTTTCTCGGTCCTCGGGGAGGAGGTCGAGTTCTTCCCTTTGTGCCTGCGGGTTACCTTCTTCGTTGTAGAAGATGACTCTGGGTGCCCCTTCATCTATTTCGATAGGAATCATTGCCTCCATCCCGTAAGCTAGTCGGAACGGTGATTCTCCCGTTGTAGAGTGTGGGGTTGTCCGATATGCCCATAGCACCTGGGGAGCTCTTCGGCCCATGCCCCTTTGGCCTCTTGGAGTCTTCGTTTTAACCCGGCCAATATGACTTTATTTGCAGCCTCTGCTTGTCCATTGGCTTGTGGGTGCTCGACCGAGGTGAATTGCTGTTTGATTTTTAGTTCGGCCACCAAATTCTGAAAACTTGTGTCCGTGAACTGTGTTCCATTGTCCGTTGTGATGGAGTAGGGGACTCCGAACCTTGTGACAATGTTTTTGTATAGGAATTTGCGGCTTTTCTGAGCCGTAATGGTGGCTAAGGGTTCAGCTTCGATCCATTTTGTGAAGTAGTCGACCCCTACTATGAGGTATTTGACTTGCCCCGGTCCTTGGGGGAACGGGCCGAGTAGGTCAAGTCCCCATTTGGCGAAGGGCCATGGTGCGGTGATGCTGATAAGGTCTTCGGGTGGTGCCTTGTGAAAATTGGCGTGTTTTTGACAGGGGGGTATATTTTCACAAATTCCGTTGCGTCTCTTTGCAAGGTCGGCCAGTAGAACCCGGCTCGGACTACTTTCTTAGATAATGCCCGAGCTCCGAGATGGTTTCCACACATGCCTCCGTGGACTTCTTCGAGGACGCTCTTTGTTTCTGAGGTTGGGACGCACCTAAGGAGGGGGTTTGAGAATCCTCTTCTGTATAATACGTCGTGAATTAGTATATAATTCTGGGCATCTTTTGTGAGTCTTTTAGCTTCCTTTCTTTCGGCGGGGAGAGTTCCCGACTTCAGGTATTTGAGTATGGGGGTCATCCATCCCTGCTGTTGGTTGGATATATTTAGCGTTTCTTCCTCTCTTAGCACGGAGGGAGATTGTAAGGTTTCCTGGAGGAGACTTCTGTTGTTGCCTCCGGGCTTGGTGCTGGCGAGTTTTGAGAGGGCGTCTGCCCGGGCGTTTTGTTCCTGAGGTATGTGCTGGATCTGTATTTCTGAAAAATGGCGTAATTGTGCCTGTGTTTGGTCCAGGTATTTTTTCATAGTTGGGTCTTTGGCCTGGTAGCTTCCATTTACTTGTGATGTGACGACCTGGGAGTCGCTGAAGATCGTGATTCTCTGGGCTCCGACCTCTTCGGCTAGCTTTAGACCTGCCAGTAGGGCCTCGTATTCGGCTTGGTTGTTCGAAGCCTGGAACTCGAATTTTAGGGATAGTTCTATCCGCGTTCCTTGGTCGCTTTCGAGTATAACACCGGCTCCGCTTCCTGTTTTGTTTGAGGACCCGTCGACATACAGGTTCCATGAGAGTGGGGTTCCAGGGGTCTCAGTGTATTCTGCGATGAAGTCGGCTAGATACTGAGATTTTATGGCAGTCCGGGCTTCATAGTGGAGGTCGAACTCGGACAACTCCACCGCCCATTGCAGTATTCGTCCTGCCAGGTCTGTTTTT
>NC_029774.3:96943592-96950590 GCF_000817695.3 Arachis duranensis | reverse complement strand
GTCCGCCATGGTAGAGGGATGACTTCCAGGTCCCCGGCAACGGCGCCAATGTTCCGAGGGTTACCTGAAACGTGTAGCTCGGTCGTCTGGAAAGACCCGAGGTGGGGGTTCAGGGACCCGAGCTTGATACGTAGAGTGGTTGGTGGTTGTACCTGCAATGACACTCCGATGCTTAAGTTAGCATGGGTCCAAGCAGATATGTGTAGAATATGGAATGAATGCCATACCTGGGTGCTCCAGTGTATTTATAGTAGTTGGCCGTGATCTTCCCTGGATAAGATATTCTTATCTTATCTTATCTTTGGGAGTTTTATCTCTATCTTTGTGGAACCGCCTTTTCTAGGCCTTTTCGGCCTTTAGGTTTTGGGCTGCGTTCCTTTTGATGGGCCTTCCTTTGCTTTATTGTCCGAGGTCCGACCTTTAGGCGTGGGCCTTAGGACGAGGTCGGACCTTTTATGAATTTGCCGAGTTTGGAGGAGTCCGGTCAGGGTATGAACAGATTCTAAACCAACAGAAAATCCCTTCGTACAAACGTTTTGGTTGTCACAAGTAACAAACCCCAAAATAAATTGATAACCGAAGTATTCAAACCTCGGGTCGTCTTCTCAAGGAATTGCAGGGAGGTATGTTCTTATTATTGGTTATGCAAAGGTATATTTTGGGGTTTTGAAAAGGGTTGAACAAGTAATGTAAAATAACAAGTCGTTAAAATAATAACTAATAAAGCTTTTGGCAAGGTATGAGAACTGGAGGTCCTATTCTGGTTATCCTTATCAATTGTGATGAGAATTGGATTTTTCTCCCACTAAGTCAACTTCTAACTATGAAGGTAAGTCAAGTGGATGAATTAATTTTGATTCCTCAAGTCCTAGTCTTTCCTTGGGAAAGGCTAAAGTTATTGAAACTCGAATTAATTCTTGAAGAATTCCAATTTTCAGTCAACAATGAGTTTGATAACTCAAGAGTTACCAATTAATCAACCAAAGCCAAAAGGGAAGAAAATCTACTCGAATGAAAATAAATTGGATAAAGCTAAAGCATCTATAACATATAAGTCTGAAATACCTCAATTTATATTAAATAAAGAAAATCTTAACATGAATGGCTCATAAGCCAAATAGGCAACATATGTAATACAAGCATTAAAGTATCTGAAAATAAAAGAGAAATATAAAGTAAAAGGAATATTGAACCTGATGAAGAGTTGAAATCCTAAATCCTTTAAGAGGAATCCTAATCCTAAATCCTAAGAGAGAGGAGAGAACCTCCCTCTCTAAAAACTACATCTAAAAACCTAAAATTGAATTATGATCTGATATGAATTGATGTTATGAGTCTCTACATGTTCCCGGACTTTAATCTGTGTTTCTGGGCCAAAAACTGGGTTTGAAATGCAGCCCAAAATCTGTGCCATTGACTTCTGTAATTCTGCAAATCGCGCTCGTCACGCGTCCGCGTCGTCTACGCGTTCGCATCACTCAGCATTTCTCGTACCATGCATGCGCATCGTCTACGCTTTCGCGTCATTCATGCAGCTTCCAATCCGCGCGGTCGCATCAGGCACGCGAGCACGTCACGGTAATTCCTTCTATTTCGCGCGGTCGCGTGAGCCTTGCGACTGCATGACTTCTCGCTGGTCATCTCCTCAATTCCTTGTATTCCTTCCATTTTCTCATGCTTCCTCTTCATTCCTTGCGCCATTCCTGCCCTATGAAGCCTGAAACACTTAACATACAGATCACGGCATCGAATGGTATGAAGGAAGATAAAAATATACAACAAAAAGGTCCTTAGGAAGCAAGTTATTAATCATAGGATATTTTTAGGAAGGAATTGTAAATACATGCAAATCATATGAATAAGTGGGTGAAAAGCTTGATAAAACCACTCAATAAAACACCATATAAACCATAAAATAGTGGTTTATCAGGGTACTTATAGGTGGGGATGGGGGTGGTTTCAGTTATCGGGTGAGGAGGGAGGGGAAAATTGAATTTGAATTTGGAATTTTCGGAGGAGGGAATGATGGGATAGATGAAAGGGGATTGGGTGAAGTGAGAGGTGGGTTGAGAGAATCAAGGGAAGTGATGGTTCATGGGATGGATGAATATGGAGGAAAAAGTGGGTGAAAGAGGAGAGAGAATGAATGAACTTTGAATAGGTCAAAAGTGGTTGGGGTTGGGGTGCAACCAATGGCGAAAGCCATGCCTCCTTCCCGCTGCCCCCATATAGGAGTTAAATGCTGGACTGGAATTTAATGCCAGCAGGGGATACATGGTGCACGAAATTGTGATCATCAACAATGGTGCCAAAGACTTGGAGCTCTTAAACATGAATCACACTTTGTCACAACTTCGCACAACTAACCAGCAAGTGCACTGGGTCGTCCAAGTAATACCTTACGTGAGTAAGGGTCGATCCCACGGAGATTGTCGGTATGAAGCAAGCTATGGTCATCTTGTAAATCTCAGTCAGGCAGATTCAAATGGTTATAATGGTTTTCGAATATAAAGATAAATAAAGCATAAAATAAAGATAGAGAGACTTATGTAATTCATTGGTGAGAGTTTCAGATAAGTGCATAGAGATGCTTTGTTCCTGTTGAATCTCTGCTTTCCTACTGCCTTCATCCAATCCTTCATACTCCTTTCCATGGCAAGCTGTATATTCGGGTTTCACCGACGTCAAGGGCTACCTCCCGTCCTCTCAGTGAAAAGGGTCCAAATGCTCTGTCACAGCACGGCTAATCATCTATCGGTTCTCGATCATGTCAGAATAGGATTCAGTGATCCTTTTGCGTCTGTCACTACACCTAACACTCGCGAGTTTGAAGCTCGTCACAGTCATCCCATCTCAGATCCTACTTGGAATACCACAGACAAGGTTTAGACTTTCCGTATCTTAGGAGTGGTCGCCAATAATTCTAGCTTATACCACGAAGACTCCGATCATTCGGAATGGAGGCTAAGAGATACGCGCTCGATCTAAGGTAAAACAGAAGTGGTTGTCGGGCACGCGTTCATAGGTGAGAATGATGATGAGTTTCACGGATCATCACATTCATCATGTTGAAGTGCAACGAATATCTTAGAATAAGAATAAGCTGAATTGAATAGAAGAATAGTAGTAATTGCATTAATACTCGAGGAATAGTAGAGCTCCACACCTTAATCAATGGTGTGTAGAAACTCCACCGTTGAAAATACATAAGTGATAAAGGTTCAGGCATGGCTGAATGGCCAACCCCCAAAACGTGATCAAAGGATCAGAAGATAATTCAAAGATGTCTAATACAATAGTAAAAAAAAGTTCTATTTATACTAGACTAGTTACTAGGGGCTGGCATTGAACGCCGGTTTGCGTCTCTAATCTCGAATAAAGTATGGACTTTTATATATTGCTAGAAAGCCCTGGATGTCTACTTTGCAACGCAATTGAGAGCGCGCCATTTGGAGTTCTGTAGCTCCAGAAAAACTGTTTTGAGTGCAAGGAGGTCAGAATCCAACAGCATCAGCAGTCCTTTTTCAGCCTAAATCGGATTTTTGCTCAGGTCCCTCAATTTCAGCCAGAAAATACCTAAAATCACAGAAAAACACACGAACTCATAGTAAAGTCTAGAAATGTGAATTTTGCATAAAAACTAATAAAAACATCCCTAAAAGTAGCTAGATCCTACTAAAAACTACCTAAAAACAATGCCAAAAAGCGTATAAATTATCCACCCATCAGTACACTACAAGAAAATAAGCTTTCTACCACGCTTTAAAAGCATGCCGAAAAGTGTAAAAAAGCGTGCCAATAGCTTTTCGGCACGCTTTTGAAAAGGCCACATCTGCCAGCGTGCCGATTGCTCTATCGCCACGCTTTTATGGATCTATCGGCACGCTTTTTTTGATGGCACGCTTTCATTTCTTGCCACGCTTCAAAACGTGGCCATAGGTCTTACCCTATAGGTACGCTTAAAAAAATGCCTATGATTGAACATTTTGATAAAATCCTTTTGGAAAGCCATTATAACCAACAATTTTAGATAGGATAAGAAATAAAAAGTAAAAAATAAAAAAAGGAGTTCTAATAACACAGCTACAGCAACAAGAAGGATAATGAGATCTGATAACAATTAAGTTATGAAGAGTTACTGACCTCTGCAGGACAAAATAAATGCAACTTCACAAGTAGAGAAGGGAATAAGCCTATTGTTATTCTCAGAGCAGTACTTCACCTAAAACAGAAACAACACATCAAAAATCAAAATCACACATCCCATTCAGCTCCAACATGAATATTTGGCCTTTAATTATTTACAATTTGCCCTAGTCACATTAAGAACACGTACCAAAGGGAGAGCATTAGTGAAGTTGCTGTAAATTGTGTCAAGATAAGAAAAAAAGAGTATGTACTTAGCTAGATTCATACTGAAAAGTCAAAAGGCAAAAAAAAAACCTTTTACTAACTTCTACGGATGGCTAGCTATCATTCATGGAATTTTGGTTAAATCAAAACACCTTTAAGTACTTTCCCAAAATTCGATGGCTAATCAATTGGTTCCTGCCTCATTAAGGTCAGAAAAAGCAGAAGATAGATATAGATGAATGATGCACCCCCATTGAAGTAGTAGTAGTAGTAGTAGTAATAAACAAACACAATAAAAGTTTCTGAAGTAAGATATGGCCTAAGAAAATTAAATTACCTTATCCATTAGAGGAACTCTTCCACATGGAGTTTACCTCTCAAAGTATTAGCAATAGAGATGACCTAATCTATCATTAAAATGCAATTGATGAGAATCTTGTTCTACATTATTCATTTCACCTTCTTCTAAGGAACTCTCATCCCATCTCCATAACTTCTCACACTCACTCTCATCGCTCAAGGTATCATTGCATGAATCCCTTATTTCACACTCTCCTATCTCAAACTCTTCCCTGAAATTCAATATCAATTCATCAATTAACTAACCTACTACTATATCATTATGCTCATTAACATAATCCCCTAAACCAACAAAAAAGAAAAAGTTTTTGAAAGAGAGAGAGAGAAAAAAAACTGAAAGTGTTGCTAGTGAATATCTGAATTGTAGAAAGGTAAGGAACATAGTACTGAACAAGTATGTCAGAATTGGGCAAGGTGATAGGGACACCAGCACCATACGCACTCCATTCATCATAGCGGTTCCATAGATCCCTAAGACTGAAGTATTCCACCCTTTCTCTCTCCCATGGATGCCACAAATGATTCAGGCCTTTCATCTTAGATTGCACACACAAAAACTCATCATTCATTCAATGATCATCATCAATAGAATTCATGGGAAATTGAAAAAGATCATACCTTTGCAAGAAACTGGGATGGAATCATAGGGGTAGTGCAGCGGAGGAAGCAGTGAGGGTTGGAAGAAGAAAAATGAGAACCACCTTAAAACAAAACAACCTTAAAACACTTTATAGCAAATGAGAACCACCCACAGAATACCTTAAAACACACAAACACAAATGTTCAATTTCAATTTCATAATGTAAGCACAAATCCAAGAACAATAACATCAATAATTATAGAATGCAGTTAAAAGAGGACACTAGGTTCAACACCAGAACAAGAGGTTTGCCTTTATGGTGCGATAGAAGGCCAAATAGCGAAGATGCTCCACCAAATAGTGAAGGTCAAGCAGAAGATGCTCCGCCAAATAGTGTCGTCGCAGCAGAGAGTTTTGCCCCAAACGGCGTCGTGGCAGAGGAAGTTCCACCAAAAGACGGTGTGGAGAACAAGGAAGAGCCTAAACTTGCGGCACCAAAAATGGAAGAACCGGAACTCAAAGCCTCCACAGTGGAAGCTGAAGAAGTAGAGCCAAATAGAGATGGAACTGGAGCAGGAGCCGAGCGATATGCGGTCGGTGCGGACCCAAAACCAAAGGAAAATGACGGCGCAGAGGCTGCAGAGGAGGAAGGTGTGGAGCCAAAGCCGAAGGAGGGTGCGGTAGTAGTAGCGCCGCCGCTTCCTCCTACGATGGAGGATGAAGAAGCGAATGAGAAAGAGAATGGATGATGGTGTTGTTGTGGAAAAATGAATTTCCAACACACAAATCCAACCGGCAAGTGTACCGGGTCGCATCAAGTAGTAATAACTCACTTAGAGTGAGGTCGATCCCACAGGGATTGATGGATCAAGCAATTTTAGTGGGTGATTAGTTTAGTCAAGCTAACATTAAAGTGAATTTGGATGAAGTGTAACCAACAGAAAGTAAATAGCAAGGAAAATTAAAGTGCAGAAAGTAAAATTGCAAGTAACTTAAAGAACAAGAAAGTAAAATTGCAAGAATCTTAAATGACAAGAAATGTAAATTGCATTAAATGTAAAGGGGGTTGGGTGCTGGAAATTAAAGAGAGCAGTAAAGCAAAGCGTAGAACAATTGCAGGGAGATTAACTTGCAGGAAAGTAATTTGGGATCATGAACAGAAATGTAAAATAAAGAACAAGTGCAGAAGAATTAAATTGCTTGAAAGTAAATTGAAAGCCAATGGAACAGTAAAAACAGAAGAGCTGCCAAGAACTCAACTCAATTGCAAAATAAAATTGAAGATCTCAAGGAATCAAAGAGACTAGAAAACAAGTCTAGATCTCACTCCCTTCCTTGATCCAACAGCAACAATTGCAAAAGAAATAAAGGAAAGCAAATTGCAGAAATCGTAGAAGAAGAAGAAATGAACAGAAAGTAGAATTCAATTATGCAGAAAATTAAAGAAGAGATCTCAAGGTGAGATTGAAACAGAAGTTCTTCAATTCTTCACCCAAGATCCAAAGCAAGAATGAAAACTAAGAGAGCTTTCTAATGGAGCTGCACTCAAATATTCTCTAATGGGGCTCCCTACAATATATGAAAATGATGCCTTTATATAGACTTTAAAAATGAAAAATGAAATTAAAACAAATTACAAAAATGAAAATCCTAATTTAATTGATCCATGTGCCTTTGAGTGATGATGTGGGCTTAGCTTGCTTTG
>NC_029774.3:96925348-96939891 GCF_000817695.3 Arachis duranensis | reverse complement strand
CAGCCACCATTAGAATAATGACTTGAATCATTTTGTGGTGGTGGGAAGTATCCCATATGATTCTTTTGCTCATCTTGTGTCTCTGAAGCAAATCTCCATGAATTGGAGTGCTCAGAATGTGTATTCTCTTGGTGATATTCCCAGCCACCATTAGAGATTGGTGATGGTGGGTAATATCCCATAAAATTTGTTTGATCATAAGATGAGTTGAACTCCATTTAAATTTTGGAAAACACAACACCAAGAAAAATTGAAATTACTCATATCAGAGATGAGAATTTCTTAGTGAGGCAAAAACTCAAACACCTTGGTTTCACTTTAAAACAGAGAACAAAAACAAAAAATGCTAGATCTAGACTTCTCACCCACTTAATCATTGTTGATCTAATCAATCCCCGGCAACGGCGCCAAAAACTTGATGGTGTTTTTGTGGAAAAACGAATTTCCAACACACAAATCCAACCGGCAAGTGTACCAGGTCGCATCAAGTAGTAATAACTCACTTAGAGTGAGGTCGATCCCACAGGGATTGATGGATCAAGCAATTTTAGTAGGTGATTAGTTTAGTCAAGCTAACATTAAAGTGAATTTGGATGAAGTGTAACCAACAGAAAGTAAATAGCAAGGAAAATTAAAGTGCAGAAAGTAAAATTGCAAGTAACTTAAAGAACAAGAAAGTAAAATTGCATAAGCGTAGAACAATTGCAGGGAGATTAACTTGCAGGAAAGTAATTTGGGATCATGAACAGAAATGTAAAATAAAGAACAAGTGCAGAAGAATTAAATTGCTTGAAAGTAAATTGAAAGCCAATGGAACAGTAAAAACAGAAGAGCTGCCAAGAACTCAACTCAATCGCAAAATAAAATTGAAGATCTCAAGGAATCAAAGAGACTAGAAAACAAGTCTAGATCTCACTCCCTTCCTTGATCCAACAGCAACAATTGCAAAAGAAATAAAGGAAAGCAAATTGCAGAAATCGTAGAAGAAGAAGAAATGAATAGAAAGTAGAATTCAATTATGCAGAAAATTAAAGAAGAGATCTCAAGGTGAGATTGAAACAGAAGTTCTTCAATTCTTCACCTAAGATCCAAAGCAAGAATGAAAACTAAGAGAGCTTTCTAATGGAGCGGGCACTCAAATATTCTCTAATGGGGGTCCCCACAATAGATGAAAATGATGCCTTTATATAGGCTTTAAAAATGAAAAATGAAAATGAAATTAAAACAAATTACAAAAATGAAAATCCTAATTTAATTGATCCATGTGCCTTTGAGTGCATGTTGGTGCGGCTTTGGTGCATGTTGGTGCGGCTTTGGTGCGGCCTGGTGCATGTTGGTGCGCAAAACGCTGCCCTGCCCGCGCCGAGGGCAGGGCAGGAAAAATTGGTGCGCCAGAATGTGCCACGGTGCGTGCTTGGTGCTGCCATGATCGAGCTGTGATGCGCCAGGATCGAGCTGTGATGCGCAGAATGCTGCCCTGCCCTCGCGGAGGGCAGGGCAGGAAAATTTGGTGCTGCCAGGATTGTGTTTGGTGCGCGCAGGTGCTGCCAGGGTTGTGATTTGGTGCGCCAGATTCACTTTTTGGTGCGCCAGAGTTGTGGGGCAGGGCAGTGTTTTCACTTTGATGTCCCAAGTTCGAACCATGGCCGAAACACACGCTACTTAATTTCCTTGGCTTTCTTTTTGCTTATTTTTGGCCCTTAAAGATGCCTTTCGTTCCTGTCCCAATTGTATGCCAAATAGGGATTGCTATATATCGTTGGAAAGCTCTGAATGTCAGCTTTCCAACGCAACTGGAAGCACATCAATCGGACGTCTGTAGCTCAAGTTATAGCCCTTTGAAGTAGGCATGGTCATGCTGTGAGCGGCCAGATTTTAACTTAGCGAAATTCTTGCTTCCAACCTCACTTTGCATCACGATTCTGCCCTGCCCTTGCCAAGGGCAGGGCAGTGTGCGTGCTGGTGGTTTTCTCCTTTTATTTGGTCATGGGCCACGCTTTTAAAAGCGTGGCCTAAGGCTCCAAAGTGTACCCAACTTCAAAGTGTACCCAAAAGCTCTTTTTTTCTCCTTTTTTTGTGCTTCTTTGCTTCTTTTTCTTCTTATTTCCTACAAGATTTATAAAATTAAAAGATCAAGGAAATCTTCCAATTAAGTATAAAAGAATGCAATATTTAAGCACTAATCATCAATTTCTTGTATGAAAAAGCATAGAAAAATAGGTATATGATGACTTGTCATCAATGGACTTGTTGAGGAAGAAGCGGCGGAGCTAGGGTTTGCGGTGGTGCTAGTGGAAGAGAAGAGGGAAGAGGGTTGTGTTTATGGGTTCCACAGAGAGAGGGTCGGGTGCGAAGGTCATTTGCTTAGACATGAGGCATGAGGACGAAGGTCATTGGGTTAGAGGAAAGGCATGGCCGCGATGAATGATGAATGATGACTTTTAGGTTTTTCTTTGATGGCTGGGTTATTTTTAGGGTTAAAACTAGTGTGATGTTGTTTGAGGGTTAAAATTGAAAAGTAAGAAAAAAAAGTTAAGTGTGGAAAAAAATTGAGTGAGAAACTAAATTTGGGGGGAGGGAACTCTATTGGTACGTTTTTTTGTGGGGTGCCAAAATAAATAGAATATGGGCATGCTTTAAAAAGGTTACCATTGAAAAACAAACTAGCCACGCTTTTCAAGCGTGCCGGTTTCCCTCTATGGGCACGCTTTTTAAGCGTCACAAAAAAAGGTGGCCAAATTTTTAATCAGTGGCCACCCTCGTAAAAGTGTGCCGATTTCCCTCTATCGCCATGCTTTTCAAGCATGGCAGTAAAAAAGCGAGGCCAAATTTCAAGTATGTGGGCACCCTCGTAAAAGCTTTCCGATTTTCCTCTTGTAGTGGCAAGAAAAATTGTGGCAAGAAAAAAGGGTGCCGACATGCTTTTTTTCTTGTAGTGGTATAACCTCTTTTTTTTAGAAGCACCCCCGGCACTAAACGCCCATCCTAGCCTTTAGCGACCTAAGGGGGGTGCGAAAATTGAAGCTGAACGTCCAAAATGGGCATTAAACGCCTATGGCTTTGATCCTCCCTTGGCGCTAAACGCCAAAGCTGGCGTTTAGCGCCCCCAGTAGATCTCCTCCAGGGTGTGCTGTTTTTCTGCCTAAGTCTTCCTGTTCTTGTTCTGAGTACTATATGTGATCAAAACGTTAGAAATACTAGGAAAACTGTGAGAATCAATAAAGAATAAAATGAAATGAAATCAAACTAAAAATAAATTTTATTGAGACTGAAATAAAGCAAAGATAACTATAGGATACTATGGTTGGGTTGCCTCTCAACAGACGCTTCTTTACCGTCATTAGCTTGACGGGCAATTCCTCTAAGGAGGAGAATCATAGGGGCTCAGATCTTTAACCCTCATGGTGAACTTCTTTCTTGTACTTTTATGAATAAACTCAACATGCTCTAGAGACAGGATTCTGTTCATAGTATGTGGAATGACTGGACTTATGGTGAAGACTACTCTAACGCCAGGTGAGAAGTCCTCAGTAGGAGTCTTCTTATTTCTCTAGCCCTTGGGTACTTTCTTCTTGGGGCCTCCTCTATCTTTGGTGGGTGGTGAATGCCCAACACCAAACTTAGATTTGATGTTAGGGGGGCCGTATGGCTTTCCACCAAGTGAGAAGGCTTCAGCTTTGAGCTCTGCATGGGAGTTCCTCCTTTGTCAAAGAGTGGAGGAGGTTTAAAGGTCTTGAACAACATATAGTCCTCAAGCATCCTCAAGACTAATTCTCCTCTCTCCACATCAATTAAGGCTCTCCTAGTTACTAGGAATAGCCTTCTTAGGATGATGGAGTCATTTTTCTCCTCTCCCGTATCAAATATAACGAAGTCTATAAGGAGGTAAAGGTCTTCAACCTTTACAAGGACATTCTCCACCAATCAATATGCCCGCTTCAGGGACTTGTCCGCCATCTCCAGTGAGATTCTTGTGGGCTACGCCTCTTGGATCTCCAGCTTCTTCATTATAGAGGGAGGTATCAGATTTATGCTTGATCCAAGGTTGCATAGTGCCTTCTCAAATGTGATGGTCCTTATGGTACATGGAATTAGGAAACTCCTGGGGTCTGGCATCTTTTGTGGTATCTTCTCCTACACCAGTGCACTGCACTCCTTTGTCAGCACCACAGTTTTATCTCCCATCAAGGCCTTCTTCTTAGAGGATACACTTTTTAAATAGGCCATGTAGGGAGGCTTCTTCTCCAACACCTCAGCAGAAGGAAATTGATTTATAACTTCTTAAAGATTTCCAAGAATTGAGCGAGCTGCTTATCCTTGGTCTCCTCATGCACGTTTTGAAGGTGTTGTACTTCAGGCTTTTTCACCACCACTGGGGCGTGCACTTGAATACTTCCAGTCTCCCCTTGACCCTCTTTCTCCTTCAAATCCACAGTAGCATGCTCCCCTTCAAGCTCGGCTTCCTTGCCCATGTGGAGGGCCTTGCACTCTTCTCTTGGATTTACCTCTGTATTGCTTGGAAGAGTGTTGGGAGGTCTCTCAGGTACCCTCTTGCTCAGCTGATCCACTTGCATTTCAAAGTTCTGAATTGAAGACCTTGTCTCTTGTATAAAGCTGTGGGTGATCTTGGAGAGGTCAAAGACTATTGTGGCTAAGTCAAAAAAGCTATGTTTCTAAGAGGACTCCTACTGCTGCGGAAAGGACTGGAACTGCCATGTGTTGAACCTATTTTGATTGGTTCCACCCTTATTTTTGTTGAAGCTTTGTTGGGGCCTCTGTGGTTGCTCCTTCTACCTAAAGTTAGGGTGATTCCTCCATCCCTGATTAAAAGTGTTCGAATAGGGATTATTGTTGGGATTTCTAGAGGAATTTCCCATGTAATTAACTTCCTCCATGGTGGGCTGAGCAATGTCACAAGCATCCCCTTGGCTGTAGCTTACAGTCATGTCAAAGGATGCATCTTGAGTGTTAACAGCTAAAAGTTGCATCCCAGTCAAGTGTTGAGATATCGCACTAATCTGTTAGGATAGGATATTATTCTGAGCCAAAATGGCATCCAGTGTGTCCACCTCTATAACTCCTTTCTTCTGAGTAGTCCTAGTGTTCACAGGGTTCTTCTCAGAAGTGTAAAAATATTGGTTATTGGTAACCATCTAAATAAGCTCGTCTGCCTCTTCGAGCGTCTTCTTCATGTACAAGGAACTACTTATAGAGTGATCCAATGATCTTTTGGTCATCTCAAAGATGCCATCATAAAAGATCTGTAGCCTGATCCATTCAGAAAACATGACAGGGGGACATCTCCTAATCATCTACTTGTATCTCTCCTTGGATTCATAAAGGGACTCTCCGTCTTTCTGTCTGAAGGTCTGAACATCCACCCTGTAACACCCTAATTACGCTAAGCCTTTCCTCATGCTGTAAAGCAAAGGTTAATCAAAGGTTACGACAATTCTAAGGCTTGTACAATAATATATATATTATTGTAGAAAGAAATAGTAATTCTAGAAGCCCGATGAAGAAATAAGCTCAAGATAGAGTTACAAAAGCGTAAAACGTTCATACGAAGCTACAAACTTAAGGCACAAGATAAAGATACAAGATAACAAGATAAAAGTATACAAGAGAGTATAATAGTCATAAGGAACTAGACTCAGCCCGCGGAGTTTGGGTCGACTAGTTATATACAGACATATAAAGTTTTGAAAGTTATGATAGCATATACAGGATATCTCTCTCAAAGTAAGCATCTAAGGCAAATATAAATACAAAAGTGAGAGAACTAGTCAAAATAACCAAAATGACAACAAAATGGAATAAGGTCCTCCGCTCTGCCACTATCAAGCAACTCACCGAGGTGGGTTGTGACCTGCATCTGAAAAACAACAACAAAGTATGGAATGAGAACCGGAGTTTCTCAATATGGTACCAGTGCCCAGTAATGTAAGATATAAGACTCTGGGACGCCAGAGGCAATACTAGAGCTTCATACTAAACATGAGATTCAACTTAAAGCATAACTAAATATAAAACCATAGTGAAATAAGGGAATCAAACTTAGTGGATTTCTAATCTAGTAATTCTCCACTGTCCCACAGCTTTCGCTAGCCTAACCCCTGTGCGATCCCATCGCCACCGCCTTCCGAACCTCCTCAATCCCAGCAGAAAACATAGGTAATGACAATGCAAGTAAAGCACAAGTATATCATGTATATCAAGAATTTCAAGAAGCAATTAATCATGTTATACAATAAGGCAACTAATTCAAGTCGGCAAAGCAAGCAAATAGATAAAAGATGCATATGATGAATGCTTGTCCTATTTGGCTGTGATATCACATTGTCGGTTCAACTGCCAACCCGACACATCTCCATAGAGATGTTGTCTTTCGATCACGAATATAGATACAGGACCACCCATGGTTATAGTGCCGGGCACACTCCTGTGATCCAAAAGGATGCAAGCAGGATACTCTGCCTCAGACCTCACATCTCAACATAAGCGAGATTAACCATCGTCCTTACGCCGCCACCGTGACCTTGACAAGCGGGATTAACCACCGTCCTTGTCAGGCACATAGCGTCTCAAAAATCTCATTATAAGATTATACATCAATGGTTTCTGAAATCATTTTTCAGTACTCAGAGATCCACAATTTCCACAACTCATGTCATTAATCATCAATATAGTACTTCGCCATCTTAGTCGACTAATGCATCCTCAGAACTCAAGAAACCTAAGTCTCCATCATCTAATTTCACATAGAAATTCAACAAAATAATTCACTAATTTATCTTTAGCAATATTAGAACCTAAATATTAGACAATACTCTTAATTAGCCTTTGAAGGAATTTTAGAAAGTAGGAGAATCTTTGAAAACAGAAAAAAAATCATGTTTTAGCAAAAACAGGGGTCTCGCATACGCAAGCCTCTGCCTCGCGTACGCTTGCTGTTGAAAAAGGGGGTGGTTGCGTACGCAAACCCCTACTTGGGTATGCGAGATGCCCAACCCAAATGGGTTGCTCGCGTCGCGTACTAAAGTTCGCGTATGATGATTAGATTTTTGATGGTTTAGAATTTCACAAATGAAATCTCGTTGCAAGTATAGTTTCTAAACCAACACTAATTCTTTCATACAAAAATTTGTTTGTCACAAGTACAAACCTCTAAAATCTATAAACCGATGTATTTAAACATCGGGTTGTCTCTCAAAGGACTTGCAGGGTAGTGTTCTTGTTATCGGTTATGGACTTGTTTATTTTGGGGTTTTGAATGAGAAACATGAATAGTAAATGGTAATGAAATTCTATTAACAAAATGGTCTTGGCAAGGTTTGGTTGTCAAGGGTCTCTATCATTATTACTAGCCACAATTATGATAGTTGCAAGGATCAATCACACTAAGTCATCCTCTAACTAATAGCAAAGAAAAGTCAAGTGAGTTATATAAATCCAAGTCCATATATCCTACTTTTCACTAATTGAATTAATGAAGGCTAGAGTCAATGGCTATCAACTATCAATCACTTGGACATTAGTAACTCAAGAAATCCTAAGTTACCTTCCCAAGTCAAGAACATAAAATTCTACTCTAACACCCTTCCAAGCATTTTATCAAACACTTGGAAGGTACAAAAGAAAAGTATAGTAAATCACAACAAGAATAAATTCTAACAACATTTGAATGCAAAGAATTAACAACAACAATCAAGGAAATCACAATTATCATGAATTACCTCAAATTGCGTTATTAAAAGAAAACAAAAGAACAAAAATAGATCCACAACAAACTGAAGAACTACAAGGATTAAAGTACAAAACTAGAGAGAGGAAGAATAGAGGAGTAAGAATTGATAAAGGACTAGTAAATCAAGGTATGAATTAAACCTAGATCTAAGAGGAGAGATTAACCTAAACCTAATCCTAATTCTAGAGAGAAGTGAGAGCTTCTCTCTCTAGAAACTACCTCTAAACTAATCCTAATGTCAATCAATGAACTAAAAAATGCTAGAATGGTAGAATATGATGCCTTCCCCTTCAATCCTTGGTCCTTTAAAGCACTTTGGCACCAAAATTGGTTGTAACTGGGCCCCACAGCTTCCCAGAAATCACTGGGCACATTTTCTATTTAAAAACCACATGCGGCCTTCGGCGCGAACACGCACGGTATGCGTACGCGTCCCTGGCCGATTTAGCAATGTGAGCGCGAGTGCCTTGTGCGCGTGCGCGTCCTTGGCTGAGATCAATTCTTTGGCTTTTTGTGCTTCTCTCCACTTGCATGCTTCCTTCCTTGCTCCTTTGATCCATGCCTAGCCTATTTCAGCCTGAGATTACTAGCAAACACATTAAGGGATCTTATGGAATTAAGGAGGAATCAAAATTCATCAATTAAAGGCTTAAAAAGCATGTTTTTACATTTAAGCACAAATACGGGAGAGATTACAAAATCATGCTAATTCCTTGGCTAAATGTGACAAAAGGTTGATAAAATGCTCCAAATCCAACACAAGATAAACACTAAAAATGGGGTTTATCAGTGTACGCAAGGGTTCATTTTTTAATAGCTCGTGTACGCATGCAGTGTCTGAGTACGTGAGATGCCCAACCCGAATTGTTTGGTCGCGTCACGTACACAAGGGTTGAAAGTCTGCTGGCTCGCATACGCATGCAGTGCCTCGTGTACGCGAGACGCCCAACCCAAATGGGTTGGTCGCGTGCGTGCACTATGTCGCGCACGCAACTTTCACCAGACTTAGAAAAATTTCAAAGTTGCAGAATTCAGTTTTTAGGCACCAAACTTTAAAAAGTCATAACTCCCTCTATAAAAAACCATTTTCCTCAAACTTTATATCAATTTAAAGCTCTTTAAATGAAGTTTTATTTATGAAAAATTTTAACAAATTTTGAAAACCGAGCCTCATGTTATGATCCGTCTAAGTTCACCAAAAACAAACTTTTACCAAAAATAACTTGGTTCTCAAATTTCCATAATTCACAATCAAAGCAATTCTAAACCACATTAAACTTCAATTCACAATAGAACTTACCCTTTGTGTCACAATTCACCCCTCTTACCAAATTTCCACTCACATCATATAATCCTCAACCCCAATGATCAAATTTATCATACAAAAACCATTTTTCAACCAACACACTCCTCAACCATTATTCTATAACTACCAATCATCATAATTAACCTCATTTGATGCACCACTAATTCGCGGTACATCTTGTGTTTAATTGAGTGAATTTTATCCACTATTCTCACACTTATTCATGTAAATTGCATGTTTTATATTTTTCTTCCTGATTTTGTGCTATGATTGAAAACGTGTTTCTTTAGTCTTAATTTAGCTAATTTTAATCCTCTCTCATTACCATTCGATGCCTTGATATGTGTGTTAAGCATTTTCAGAGATTACAGGGCAGGAATGGCTTAGAGGATAGAAAAAAAGCATGCAAAAGTAGAATGAATACAAGAAGCTGAAGGAACTGCAAAGCTGTCAGAGTAGATTTTTATCCTTTTGGCCTTGGTTGAGTAATTAGTGACACTTGAGTTATCAAACTCCTTTGTTGATTGACAATTAAAAGTTGCTGATTGATTTGGATTCCACTAAGCTAGGACTTGAGGAACCAAATTGATTCATCCACTTGACTTTTCTTCAAAATTAGAGGGTTAACTAAGTGGGAGCAATGAACAATTCCCATCACAATTGATAAGGATAGCTAGGATAGGACTTCCAGTTCTCATACCTTACTAAGAGCTTTTCTAGTTATTAGTTTATTCTTTTGCAATTTACAATTCTTGTTTCCTATCCAAAACCCCAAAACACACTTTTCCATAACCAATTATAAGCACACTTCCCTGCAATTCCTTGAGAGACGACCCGGGGTTTAAATACTTCGGTTATCAATTTTATTAGGGGTTCGTTACTTGTGACAACCAATTTTTTGTATGAAAGGATTTTAGTTAGTTTAGAAACTATACTTGCAACGAGAATTTATTTGTGAATTCTAGACCACACAAAAATCCGTTCGTCAAAAATGGCGTTGTTGCCAGGGAATTGCAAACGTGTGCCTTATTATTGGTTATTGTAAATATTTGTTTTTTTTCTTGTTTGTTAGTTTTAGGACTTTGTTGCTTATTTTTATTAGTTTTATTTTTATTTTCTCTTACTACTATGAACTCTCACCCCTTTGGCTATGAGTTTGGTTATAATCATGTTGTAAGAAGAAGAGATTACAATAAGAACATGCATCAAGGACAGGAGAATCAAAGGTGGGAGGAGCCAGAGGGATTTGATCAACCCTCTTGGCAACAGCCTCTGCCAACATACTATGACCAAGAGTCATTCCAAGAAGCATATCAAGATAATGCCTATCGTGAGCGCTCTTTTGATTATCAACAACCACCACCATACGCCTATGAACTTCCTCCTCAACATAGTTTTGAACCACCATACTCACAAGCCCCTTACCGCCAAACACCCCCATATGACCCTAATCCATATCTACCATACCAACCACACTATGAACCGAACGAACCATACATAGAACCACCCCAATTCCAAAATAATTACAGTCATGAACCACCACCTCCATATTCATCATCTCCATACCCTTACCAAGAAGAACCACCTTCCTATTATGAACCCTTTCTCCAAAATAATGAACCCTCCTATCCACCCCAACCTGCATTGGATGAAAACACCCTTAGTGTTATTCACCAAGGGTAAATAAAGCTTCAAACCACACTTACCTCTCTCACTATTCTAACCTCTACGTACTCTCCAAGCTCTTATATCCCACATAGACAAATCCTCTACCTCGAATACTCAACCCTCAAGCTCTAGTGCACTTCCTTTTCAACCACATAATGATATCTCCATCCCATCACTGCCCTCCATGGAAGAGCACCCACATCCATCAATCTAAGAGCAAGATTACCCCAATTATACTATGGACATGGAGTAAGAGAGAAAGGATCGTCTTCGTGAATTCATACTTCATAAGAAGCTAGAGTAGGCCCTAAAGGTGGAGGTAGTAGAGACCCTTGAAAGCGAAGGAGTAGTTGAAGAATTAGTGAAGGAAGACATCAAGGAGGAGTTTGATTTTGTATTAGAGCAAGTGGAGAAAGCCAAAATTATCACAAAAGAGGAAGTAGTTGAAGACTTTGGAGATGCGGAACCTCCATGGGAAAGTCCAGTCATAGAGCCTCCTTCCAAGGTGTTTGATGTTAATGTTGAGGAGGCTGTACAACCTCCAAGGCATATCATGGTTGAAGACTTTGCAGAGGTTGATCAAGCGATAGAGATTAAGGAAGAAGAAGCACAGCATCCCATGCCCTTGGTAGGCAATGAAGAAGAGATTGAATTGGAAGAAAGCTACAGGAGTTTTGAGTGGATTTTCCCCAAACACTCACCAAGTGGGCCCCAGAAGTGGATTTTGCCCACTTTTATGTTTTCCATTGTATTTTCGAACAGCATGAATCACTAACCTCCTAAGGTTAAGGATAGGAGCTCTGCTAAGTTTCATGGATTAATAATGTTACCGTTCTAGTTTAATATGCATGATTCTATTCTCTTATGTATTCTCGTTCTTCTTCATCTCATGAATTGAGGGTGACCCGTGACAATCCCCCTTGTTCTACATGGGTTCCGTGCGGTCATGACCCAGATAGCATTGAACCAAATCTAGAGATTGTATTACGGATTCCAATAGAGTACCTGGGCAACTTTGGATACGTGACATATAATCTCGTTGACCGTGGGTACGTGAGGTCTCTGTGGTGTCAAGGCTAGAGTCAAAGAAGCATCACTTTCTGATCTGGAAGATCTGCCTTGTCTGTGGCACCTTGAGTGGGATCGTGAAGGGGAGTGGATTGCTTAGAGCTTCATCTTCTACTACCATGACAAACCTAGAGGTGGCTTAATGAGAGGATGATAAACCCATATTTCATGGTTTATCTTGTGCTCAATTGAGTGGTTTTTATCAACTCTTTACCCACTTATTCATACTATTTGCATGTTTTACATTTTTCTTCCTGATTTTGTGCTATGATTGAAAACATGCTTCTTTGATCTTATATTTGCTTATTATTAATCATCTCTTATTACCATTAGATGCCTTGATATGTATGTTAAGTGTTTTCAGATATTATAAGGCAGGAATGGCTTAGAGGATGGAAAGGAAGCATGCAAAAAGTAGAAGGAATACAAGAAGTTGGAAAAACTGCTAAGCTGTCCAGCCTGACCTCTTCGCACTCAAACGGCTATAACTTTAGCAATAGAGGTCCAAACGACGCGGTTCTAGTTGCGTTGGAAAGCTAACGTTCGGGGCTTCGATTTGATATATAATTTTCTATAGCTACCCCGAGGCCAGGCGACGCGAACGCATGGGTCATGCGGACGCGTGACCTGGCAGGAGCACAATCCGCGCGGCCGCGTGGACGACGCAACCGCGTCACTTTTTCGCGACATGTACGGACCAGAAAGCGCTGGAAGTGACTTCTGGACTATTTCTGACTCAGTTTTTGGCCCAGAGAACACATATTAGAGTTTATAAAGTGGGGAAATGCATCCATTCATAATCAGGCTCTAATAATTCACTTTTCATGTTTTTAGATGTAGTTTTAGAGTGAGAGGTTCTCTCCTCTCTCTCTCTCTTAGGATTAGGATTTATGATTTCTCTTAGTTTTAGGAGTAACTCTTGATCCAGGTTTAATATTCCTTTTACTTTTTATTTCTCTTTTACTTTCAGATACTCTAATGCTTTTATTTGTATTTGATTTATGTTGCCCAATTGGCTTATGAACTTTTCCATGATAGATTTTACTACTTTGAATGTATTTTATTCGAGGTATTTTCAGATTTAATTTTGCTTTGCTTTATTTATATTGATGCTTTTTAATTTAGATATTTTCTTCCTTTTGGCTTTGGTTAAGTAATTGGTAACGCTAAGCTGTCAATAAAGCAGTGATTGAAATTGGGAGTTGCTCCAATAACTCTAGTCTTTCCATTGGAATTGACTAGGACCTGAGGATTAAGCTAATAAATCTACTTGATTTACCTTCATAATTAGAGATTAACAAAGTGAGATTAAAATCCCAATTTCATCATAATTGATAAGGATAGGACCTCCAGTTATAATACCTTACCAAGAGTTTATTTTATTATTATTTTATTTTACTTGTCATATAACATATTCCCACCTTACTTCCTAAACCCTAATTTACAAACTCATAACCAATTATAAGAACATACTTCCCTGCAATTCCTTGAGAAGACGACCCGAGGTTTAATACTCGGTTATCAATTTAAAAAGGGGTTTGTTACTTGTGACAACCAAAACATTTGTATGAAAGGACTTTTGAAGGTTTAGAAACTATACTTGCAACGAGGATGTATCCGCAAATTTCTAGACCACGCAAAAGTTCTCTCATCAAAATGGCGCCGTTGCCAGGGAGTTGCAAATGTGTGCCTTATTATTGGTTATTGTAAATATTTGCTTTTTGATTTGTTTTTATTTTTTATTTTTATTTGCTTTTTCGTAAATTAAGAGGTTATTGATTTTTATTTTAAAATTTTTATCTTATCTTATCTTATTTCAAAAATCAAATTTAAAAATTTTCAATTTTCAAATTTCAAAAAAAAAATTCAAATTTCAAAAGTTAAAAATTCAAATTTCAAAATTTAAAATTCAAATTTCAAAATTTAATTTTCAAATCCAAAATTTAAATAACCTTTTAATTTCAATTTGTTTTTATTTTTGTTTTTAATTTTTTTTATTTGCTATCATGAACTCTCACCCCTTTTGCTATGAGTCTGGTTACAATAATGTTGCAGGAAGAAGAAATTACAATGAGAACATGCATCAAGGTTGGAACAATCAAAGATGGGAGGAGCCACAAGGACTTGATCAATCCTCATGGCAACAACCACCTCCAATGGACTATCAACAACCACCACCATATGCCTATGAACCCTTTCCTCAACATAACCTTGGACTACCAAACTCACAAGCCCCTTTCCGCCATTCACCTCCATATGACCCTAACCCTCAACCACCATACCAACCACCTTATGAGCCATACGAACCATATATAGAACCACCCCAATTCCAACTCAATTACTCACAAGAACCACCACTTCAATATTCACCATCTCCATATCCATCAATCCAAGAGCACTATGATCCTTTTTATGAAAGCCGAGTGCATCAAGAGCCAAAGGATCGTTTCAAGGACACAGTAGATCGATTTCAGACAACCGTTCAACAACTAGAGCAAGCATTAATCCAATGGGCTTCTAGGCGCTTAAATATACAAGGCTCAGCCACAGCTCCATGTGGACAGTCTACTGAAGAGCGTAGCATGACGGAGATACCAGAAACCCCAGTGGACAAGACAGAGAATGAATTCATACTAGAACAAGTAGAAGACGCTGTCATTGTTCAAGAAGAAGAAGAAGTGGTTGAAGACTTAGGAGATGCAGAACCTCCATAGGAAAGTACAGTCATAGAACCCCCTTCCAAGACGTTTGAAA
>NC_029774.3:96905764-96925323 GCF_000817695.3 Arachis duranensis | reverse complement strand
GTTGAAATTGATGCTGAGGAGGGTGTACAACCTCCAAGGCATATCACAGTTGAAGACTTGGAAGAGGTTGATCAAGAGATGGAGATTCAAGAAGAAGAAGCACAACCTACCATGCCCTTCGAAAGCAATGAAGAGGAGATTGAATTGAAAGAGAGCTACCAAGAGGAAGAGGTTGAAATTGAAGAAGCTTGCAAAGAGGTGGTAATTATCAGAGAAGAGCACAAGGGAGTGGAGCTTGCAATTTCATTGAAAATACCTCCCCCTAAGTTGCCATCATCCTTCACAACATTCAAGTGGGTAAAATTCATATCCCTTAGCTTTCTAATCCCACTTGAATATGGGCTACTGGAGACGGATGGTCAACTTAGAGCTCTTTGTGGCATCAAGAGTAAGAGGAAGATGGTCAGTGGTAAGAATTGTCCTGCAATGTTCATCATGGTTGGAAGCTTTAAGTTTAAACGTAAAGATTGGTATAAAGCTCAACTGAATGGGTCTAGGAAGCTGTTTGGTCGCTGCAGTGAGAATTCAGATCACCTTTCACCCGGCTGGAAAAATGCAGATCGAGACAAAAATGGGTGTAAAAGTAAAGTTTGGGATCCTGGAATCTGTTCTGGCATTTGTCACCCCGAGAGCCTAAGAATCTGTTTAAAGCTTCGTAAGGGCTTTACGTGCTTAGTTTGGGACCCCGGAGGTTACTGGAGACACAAACATTGGTGGAGATTCCTGGATGAGTTCAAGCACAAGCCACCATAACAGGAAGCTCACCAAATGTCCAACTTAAGGACTTTAACTAAAAGTGCTAGGTGGGAGACAACCCACCATGGTATGATTGTTCCTTTTTCATTTTTATTTAGTTTTATTTATTTTCTAGTTTTATTTTATTTTATTTTATTTTATTGAACCTGGAATTTTGCATCACATTCATATTAACACTGCATTCTTCATTTTTCAGATAAAAGAAAAAGAGAGCGAGCACGCGACGCGACCGCATCAGCGACGTGTTTGCGTCGCAAGGAGATGGGAGATAATATTAATATGAACAGAGAGTTTCGCAGAAGCAGCGCTGGAGGCATGCCAATGGCACAAACCACCCCACGCGACCGCGTCGCCGACGCGTCCGCGTCCCCGACGCCTCTGCGTCCCATGGGAACTTTGGCCTCCCACGCGACCGCGTCTCCCACGCGGCCGCATGACCTGAAATCAGCGTAAAAAGGGTGTATGGCAGAAAGTTGAGCTGGAGTTGGGCTGTACTCATGCTGGTAGCCCAAGCCTCACCACGCGAACGCGTGCCTCACGCATCCGCGTCATATTGGAAATAAGGCCACTCACGCGATCGCATGCTCCACGCGACCGCGTCACCCAGGATTTTGGCAATACTAAGTTTTGAACAAAGAGTTGTGCTACCGTG
The DNA here is from genome assembly GCF_000817695.3 of Arachis duranensis. Classification (NCBI taxonomy): domain Eukaryota; kingdom Viridiplantae; phylum Streptophyta; class Magnoliopsida; order Fabales; family Fabaceae; genus Arachis; species Arachis duranensis. Next base: position 96,923,915 of record NC_029774.3, on the reverse strand, counting down.
AGGCTGCACTCGCGCCACCAGCACAAATCAAGTCACGCGATCGCATGCCCCACGCTTCCGCGTCGCCTAACGTTATTTGCGCATCACGCGACCGCGTCAGCCACGCGACCGCGTCACCAGCGTCGCGCAACCTATCCAGATTAGTGCCAATTTTCTTATCTTCTCTTTTCTAATCCTAATTTCTTCCTTCTCTCTCCTTTCTCACTTTCTTTTTCTTCTTCTCATCCTTTTTCCCTCTCATTTTATTTTATTTTATTTGCATACTTTCATTCATTGCATATTTTTATTTTTCTAAATTTATTCTTTTACCATTGGTGTTCAAATGTTTTTATTCAACTGTTATTTCTTTTCTGGTATTATCTTGGTGCTTATGACTTGTTTTATTCTGGTTAGGTAATATTATTTAAATCAATACCAATCTTTTATACCTGTATTACTTTGGTATTGATTTTTAATTTATATTATCTTTCCTTCCCCACTCTCTTCCCCATTGTTGCATATTCTGCACCACTGGTATGCCATGGCTTCTATTGTTTTCTTACATGTTGTAGCTACCATGTGAATGAGACCCTTTTCATCTGGCATTAACCCAACCATACTCCATCTTTTAATTTCTATCTTTATTTTTGGGTTAGTTTTCTTCCCTTTTTCTTTCAGGATGGCCACCAGGAAGAGAACCGGAAGACGATCACATGAGAGAGACAAACAAGTCCATCAGCACAATCCTTGAAGAAAAGCATCAGTTGGAACAGCCCGTTCACCTGCACATCTCAGCATACACCGAGGACGGTGCAATCTTTAAGTGTGGGGAGGTCAATACCGATCTCCATGGGTTAGTTATTTCCTCTTTCAATACCAATGTTTTATTTTATTTGTTTGTTCATTATTGCATTTGCATGTTTAATTGCATATTTGTTTGATTTTATACATTTAGTTACTACTTGGTTAAACAATAAATTTCTTTTAAGACCCTATTTTGAAAAAAAAAATTCACTAATTTAAATTGAAACTTTTTGTGTAAAACTTTTTTGAAGTTGTAATTGGAACATGGTTTTTAAGCCAAAGAACACACAACCTGTGAGAATTGAGCTTAATTACATGGTTACATTATTTAACCATAAATATTTTATTCTTGTGTGTTCACTTCTCTATAATTGCAATCTTTATTTTGTTCCATTCTATATGTCCATTATTTAGTATATTTACATGCTTGCATATGATTGAGGCCATTGTTTGATTTTAGCTCACTTATCCTAAAATTAGCCTACCTTTTACATCACCCTTGTTAGCCCCCTTGAGCTTTTAAATCCCTTCTGTTTTATAAACACATTACTAACCTTAAGCAGAAAAACAAAATAAAAATCCCAAGTTGAATCCTTGGTTAGCTTAAGATAGATATTGTGTATAATTTAAGTGTGGGGAATTTTATGGGAACATGGGATGATATGAAAAAAAAAGTAGGAATTAAATTAAATAAGTTATTTGAAAATTTGGGAAGCATGCTCATGTGAAATCAAAATAATTAAATTACCATGTGCATTGAAAAACAATATTAAGTAATTAAATAAGGGGATACAAAAAAAAGAGAAAAATAATATTATCCCAAATGCAAAATTAAAAAAAAAGAATCAATGCACATGGGACAAAATTCAAAAAATAAATTTGATACATGAGCATGTAATACAAAAAGTGAGAAAATTTTGGGAAGCTAAGTATAATTTTAAAATTTTTATAGAGTATGTATATGTTAGGTGAGATCTTAGACTACTCAAGGATTCACTTTACTAGCTCACTTAGCCTTATATATACCCTTACCTTCACCTTAGCCCCATTACAACCCTGAAAAGACCTTATGATGTTTGCATTAGTATGCTAAATATTTGTTGATTGGTTAGATGAAGAACAAAGTTTAGAAAGCATGACTAGAGGAGAGTAGAGTGATTGACCCTAGACACTTGAGAGTTAGAGTGATATTCACTACCAGTAAGGGTTCAATGCTTGATTCTATGTTCCCTGCTTTCATTAGCTATCTTCATACAAGTTTACTTGTTTTTACTGTATGATTTGAATTAGTGAAATCTGAATTATTTTTGTCTTGGAGAACTTATTTATTTTTAACCAAGTAGGTAGAAACATTTTTGCATGTAGTTGCATTCATAGGTTGCATCTCATACATTCTATCATTCCTCTTCATCTTTATAGCTTCTCTTGACCTTAGCATGAGGACATGCTAATGTTTAAGTGTGGGGAGGTTGATAAACCCATATTTCATGGTTTATGTTGTGCTCAATTGAGTGATTTTTATCAACTCTTTACCCACTTATTCATACTATTTGTATCTTTTACATTTTCCTTCCTGATTTTGTGCTATGATTGAAAACATGCTTCTTTGATCTTATATTTGCTTATTATTAATCCTCTCTTATTACCATTAGATGCCTTGATATGTGTGTTAAGTGTTTTCAGATATTATAAGGTAGGAATGGCTCAGAGGATGGAAAGGAAGCATGCAAAAGTGGAAGGAATACAAGAAGTTGGAGAAACTGCTAAGCTGTCCAACCTGACCTCTTCGCACTCAAATGGCTATAACTTTAGCAACAGAGGTCCAAACAATGCGGTTCCAGTTGCGTTGGAAAGCTAACGTTCGGGGCTTCGATTTGATATATAATTTCATATAGCATCCCTGAGGCCAGGCGACGCGAACTTGTGGGTCACGCGGACGCGTGACCTGGCAGGAGCGCAACCCGCGCGGCCGCGTGGACGACGCGACCGTGTCACTTTTCCGCGACCTGTACGGACCAGAAAGCGCTGGAAGTGACTTCTGGGCTGTTTCTGACTCAGTTTTTGGTCCAGAGAACACATATTAGAGTTTATAAAGTGGGGGAATGCATCCATTCATAATCAGGCTCTCATAATTTACTTTTCATATTTTAGATGTAGTTTTTAGAGAGAGGGGTTCTCTCCTCTCTCTTAGGATTAGGATTTAGGATTTCTCTTAGTTTTAGGAGTGAACTCATTGTTGATTGAGAATTGGAATTCTTCAAGAATTAATTCATCCACTTAACTTACCTTCATAGTTAGAGGTTAATAAAGTGGGAGAAAAATCCAATTCTCATTACAATTGATAAGGATAACTGGGATAGGACCTCCAGTCTTCATACCTTGCCAAGAGTTTATTTTACAGTTATTTATTAATTTTTATTGCTTGAAAATATACCTATGCACATTGCCCAAACTCCAAATTTCTCAAAACCCCAAATTTACAATCTCCATAACCAATAATAAGAACATACCTCCCTGCAATTCCTTGAGAAGACGACCCAAGGTTTGAATACTCGGTTATCAATTTCAAAGGGGTTTGTTACTTGTGACAACCAAAACGTTTGTACGAAGGGATTTTTGTCAGTTTAGAGACTATATCTACAACGCGACTATTTTTATGATATTCTTTACTGGCAAAAATCCTAACGTCAAAGGACATGAGTCATCACAACGTGGTAGATTGCTGTAGTGGATGAGGTTAACTTGATGAGAGGACATGAGTAAATTAGTTACGGCTGCCATTGAAGGAATCAGAAAGTTATTGAATTAGATAGTAAGAACAGTTAATCCGGAAGACAAAGCATTTCTGAAGCCTCAACCATTCTCATACCATTGATTTTCATCTATCCAGTAAAGTTTTATTTATTTTTCTTGTTTTATGCATTTTTCGTGAGAAATTATAATTTCTATCTGCCTAACTAAGATCTACAAGGTAACCACTGCTTGCTCAAACCAACAATATTCATGGAATTGATCCTCACTCACCTGAGGTATTACTTGGATGACCCGGTATACTTGCTAGTCTATCTGTGCGAATTTTGCAGAGCTAGTTTCGTGAACCAATGTCACATTTTGATCACGAATATAGATATGGGACCCCCCACAGCTATAGTGTAGGGCACACTCTTGTGATTCGAAAGGATGCGAGTGGGATACTCTGCATCAGACCTTACATCTCAACGTAAGTGGGATTAACCATCATCCTTACGCTGCCGTCGACCTCGATAAGCAGGATTAACCACCGTCCTTGCCAAGCGCATAGCATCTCAACAATCTCATTATAAGATAATACATCAATGGTTTCAGAAATCATTTTTTAGTACTCAGAGATCCACAATTTTCAGAACTCATGTCATTAATCCTCAATACAGTAGTTCGCCATCTCAGTCGACTAATCCATCCTCAGTACTGCAGAGACCTAAGTCTTCATTTTCTAAATTAACATAGAATTTCCTTAAAATAATTCACTAATTTATCTTTAGAAATATTAAAACCTAAATATTAGAAAATACTCTTAATCAGCCTTTGAAGGAATTTTAGAAAGTAGGAGAACCTTTGAAAACAGAAAAAAAATCATGTTTCACCAAACAAGGGTCTCGCGTATGCAAGTCCTTGCCTCGCGTACGCATGTTGTTGAAAAGGGGGTGGTCGCATACGCAACCCCCTGCTCGTGTACACGAGATGCCCAACCCGAATGGGTTTCTCGGGTCACGTATTAAAGTTCGTGTACGCAAGGGTTCATTTTTGAATAGCTCACGTATGCATGCAGTGTCCGCGTACACGAGATGCCCAACCCAAATGGTTTGGTCGCGTCGCATGTACTGTGTCGCATACGCAAGGGTTGAAAGTCTACTGGCTCGCGCACGCATGCAGTGCCTCGCATATGCGAGATTCCCAACCCAAATGGGTTGGTCGCATCGCGTGCACTATGTCGCGTACGCAACTCTCACCAGTTTAAATAGTCATAACTCCCTCTATAAAAATCCATCTTCCTCAAACTTTATATCAATTTAAAGCTCTTTAATTGAACTTTTATTTAAGAAAAGTTTCAACAAATTTCAAAAACTAAGCCTCAGGTTATGATCCGTCAAAAGTCACCAAAAACTAACTTTTACCAAAAGTAACTAGGTTCTCAAATTTTCAAAATTTACAATCAAAGCAATTCTAAACCATATCAAACTTTAATTCACAACAGAACTTACCATTTGTGTCTCAATTAACCACTCTTATCGAATTTCCACTCACATCATATAATCTTCATCCCCAATGATCAAATTTATCATACAAAAACCATTTCTCAAACAACACACTCATCAACCATCATTCTATCACTACCAATCATCATAATTAACCTCATTCCACCCCAATCTCAATTTTCAACACCATTTATCAAGATCAACATCATAATTCATCAAAATAATCAAAATCATCAATTCATCATACATTATTATTCAACAAGTTCAACAACCAATTCAATCCAAACATATCCTATGGTTCACTAGCCTAAGTATCCAGAAATATTACATATTACATAGAGAAAACTGAAACCATACCTTGGCTGATTCCCAATATGTGCTATACACCAAATTTGAGCCCAAACAAGCTTTAAACCACTAACAAATCACCAATCTCACATTTAAAGCTCCAAATCACTCCAACAAGTGTAAGAACTCAACTAAATCATACCAATTACAACCAATCAACCTAGAGTTACCAAAATCACAAATTCACAAAGGCAAAGAGTTTTCTTACCTTCTCCAATGGTGGTTGGAGCACAAACTACCAATAGCCCAACCTTGGATACCACCAAATCAATCAAAACACAAAAATTCAATCAAAACCAAAACCTAAATTTTCAAATTTCTTAGGGCTGCAGAAAGGAGAAGAAATTTTGAAATCTTACTGACGAACGGATTTTCTATCGTTAAAGAATTCACAATTAAGTTCGCGTTGTAAGTATAGTTTCTAAACCAACGGAGAATTCTTTTGTGCAAAAGTTTTGGTTGTCACAAGTGACAAACCCAGTAAAATTTATAAACCGAAGTATTCAAACATCAGGTCGTCTTCTCAAAGAATTGTAGGGAGGTGTGTTTTATTATTATTTATGGAAAATAGTATTTTTGGGTTTTTAAAAGGTTTGAACAAGAGAAATAAATTGTAGGAATTAATAAATCAATAGCTAAGAAAATTCTTTGGCAAGGTATGAAAATTAGAAGTCCTATCCTAGTTATCCTTATCAATTGTGATAAGAATTGCTCGTTGCTCCCACCTTATTAACCTCTAACTATGAAGGTAAGTCAAGGGGATAAATCAATATGAATCCTCAAGTCCTAGTTAATTCCCAAGAAAGACTAGAGTTAGTGAAATTCAAGTCAATTAGCAACTTTCAATTATCAATTAACAAAAGAGTTTGATAACTCAAGAGTCTCTAATTACTCAACCAAAGCCAAGAATATAGAAAGCTAAATAAAAATCATATATCTGAAATACCTCAAATTGCATTAATAAAAGAAATCAAATCTAACATGAAAAATTTCATAAATTAAATTGGGAAAATAAATAAAAGGAACATTGAACCTAGAAATTGAGAAGTAGAAATCCTAATCCTAAAAGAAATCCTAAATCCTAAAACCTAAGAGAGAGGAGAGAGCTTCTCTCTCTCTAAAAACTACATTTAAACCTAAAATTGTGAATATGAATGTTGTATCATGGATGAATAGATGCATTCCCCCACTTTATAGCCTCTAATATGTGTTTTTTGGGCCGAGAATTGGGCCAGAAATAGCCCAGAATTCGCTGGTTTCGAATTCAAACACGCTGATTTTCGCAAATGCGACGCGTTCGCGTGATGCACGCGTTCGCGCCGCTTATCCTCAAGTCAACTATGGCAAATTATGTATCATTTCGAAGCCTCAGATGTTAGCTTTCCAACGCAACTAGAACTGCCTCATTTAGACCTCTGTAGCTCAAGTTATGACAGATTTAGTGCGAGAGGGTCAAGCTGACAGCTTTGGAGTTCCTTCAATTTCTTGTATTCCTTCCACTTTTGCATGTTTCCTTTCCATCCTCTAAGCCATTCCTGGCCTGTAATCTCTGAAAACACTTAACACACATATCACAGCATCGAATGGTAATAAGAGATGATTAAAATACACAAATTAAAGACTCTAGGAAGCAAGTTTTCAACCATAGATCAAGACTAGGAAGGAGTTGTAAAGCCATGCAAATCATATGAATAAGTGGGTAAATACTTGATAAAAATCACTCAATTAAACACAAGATAAACCATAAAATAGTGGTTTATCAATCTCCCCACACTTAAACATTAGCATGTCCTCATGCTAAGCTCAAGAGAAGCTAAAAGAGTTAAGAAGAGTGGTAGGATGTATGAAATGCAACCTATCTATATGAATGCAACTACATGCAAAAAATGATTCTACCTACTTGGTGAAAAGTAAGTAAATCTTTCAAGAACAAATATGAATTGGATTTCACTAATACAAATCACAAAATAAAGTACAAGTAAACTTGCAGAAGAAAATAGCTCATGAAAGCCGGGAACAAAGAATCGAGCATCGAACCCTCACTGGAAGTGTATGCACTCTAATAGCTCAGGTGTTTAAGGTTGGATCTCTCAATTCTCTACTAATTTTGCTTTCTAAGAGTTGCTCTTCATCTAACAATCAACAGAAATTTAATGCACCAATACACAAATCAATAGATCTTTTGAGGGTTGTAATGGGGTCAAGGTCAAGGTAGGATTGTATTTGGTCAAGTGGACTGAAGTTTGAATCCTTAATTAACTTAAACTTCTCACCTAACTTAGAACAATCCATGTAATCATAATATAAAGTCTAACTACCCATTAATTATGTTTTTCACATATTCATGCATCCTGATTTCGAGTACAGTACATATGCATTGCTTTCACCATTTACTTTGGGACATTTTGTCCCCTTTTTATTTTTTGCTCTTTTTCTTTTCTTTTTTCTCTATATTCTTTTTTTCTTTTTTTTTCTATTTTCATTTTCTTAATAAATATTTTTTTATTTTATTTTATTTTATTTTATTTTATTTTATTTTTCTTTTTCAATGCATATGATTAAGGTATTGAATGCATAAACATGTCCTCAACATTCTTGTTCATATTTTCAGAAGATTCCAACATACTCAATTCTTAAACCAAATATTTTCAAACCCAGTTCCCCACACTTAAATCATAAGCACTCTCACTAGTCTAAGCTAACCAATAATTCAAATTAAGGACATTATTGTTTTCCGCTAAGAGTTAATGATGTGCTAAGTAAAGAATAAAAGGGGTAAAATAGGCTCAAATTATTTTGCAAAGGATAATGAAAGGTTAAGGCCACATTGGTATGTAAGCTTAATAAAACAAGGCCTCAATCACATAAGTGCATGCATACATTAAACAATGGAAATATAGAATCAAGCAAGACAAAGATCACAATTTTAGAGAGAACAATACATACCAAAAATAAAATATTGGTTGATAAAATGCAACCAATCAAATAGGCTCAAAATCTCATTGGTTTTGTGTGTTCGAGCTCTAAATCATGTTCCAAAATAAAATTTCTTCAAACAAGTTTTTCAAAAAGTTTAATTCAAATTAGTGAAATGCTATAAAAAGTTTCTTGAAAAAGAAAATATTACTTCAACCAAGTGGTAAAATATGCACAAAATCAAACAAAAATACAAATGCAACAACTAATTTAACAAAAAAAATTTAAACACTGGTGTTGAGACAGGAAGGTACTAACCCACGGAGATCGGTATCGACCACCCCACACTTAAAGATTGCACCATCCTCGGTGCATGCTAAGATGTGCAAGTGGACGGATTTCTCCAACTGACGCCTTTCTCCAAAGATTGTGCAGATGGACTTGTTGTCTTCCCATTAAGAAGTTTTTTCCTCTCCCTTCTTGGTGGCCATCCTGAAAGAAAAGGAAAAAGAAGAAATGTAACCCAAAAACAAAGATAGGAAACAGATAAAATATGGTTGGGTTAATGCCAAATAATAAGGATCTCATTTACATGGTAGCTACAACATGTATATGAGAAAGCAATAGAAGCACATGGCATACCAATGGTGCAAAATTTGCAACAATGAGAGGGAGTGTGTGGGTAATGCAAGGTAGTATAAGTGCATATCAATGCAAAAGAAATACTAGTATTATAAAAGTTAGCATTGACTTATGAATAATAATACCCAATCAGAATAAAGCAAGTCATGAAGCACCGGAATAATTCAAGAAAATATGCAACAGTTGAATAAGAAAAATTTTTACACCAATTGAAAAAATAATAAATTTAGAAAAGAAAATAAAAATATGCACAAAATTAAAATGTAATGAACGAAAGTATGCAAATAAATTAAGTAAATAGAATGAGAGTGAAGAATGAGAAGTGAAAGAAAGGAAGAAGAAGTAAGGAAGAGAGGAGGAAGAAAAAAGTAGGATTGGTGAAGAAAAGATAAGATTTCTGGCGCTAATTTGGATAAGCAGTGCGGCGCAGGCGACACGGACGCGTGGAGCACGCGTTTGCGTGAGTTCCAAAATTTTCTGATGATGCGTACACGTGGGGCACGCGTACGCGTCACTTGATTTTTGCCATTGGCGCGAGAGGAGCGTCGCGCCCACGCAACTCTCTGTCTCATGCGCACTTATTGCCAAAAATTCAACTGACGCGTGCGCGTGAGGGACGCGCCCGCGTGGATGGTCTAATTTAGAAAATGACGCGAACGCGACAGGCATGCATCATATGCATATTGTTTGAATTGCTTGTTTGTGCATTAACTAGGATTGCCTAAGTGATTATAATATGATATTTGTTATATTTGCTATATGTATTACTTGTATCTTACCTGTGTTTGTCATCGTCTGTTTGTTTGTCCTTGTAATTTCACCGGAGATGGAGGCATGGAGGAAAGGCGAAGCGATTTAGGGTATTAGTCAAGTTTTAATTGGATTTAAGGAATCGGTTAAGTTTAGAAAGCCTTAAAGAACCACCCTAATTCTTGGTTTCTGTTTTAGTTCTTTAAGTTTTATAATCTAAGTGTCGGTGTTCTAGGATTGCCTCTAGCATTCCCAGGACCTTATATGTTATGTGCGTGGAACCTTTACCATGTTGAGAACCCCCGGTTCTCATTCCATAGAGATATTTGTCGTTTTTAGATGTAAGACATGCGGCCCCTCGCTGAGGAAAACTGGAAGCTTCTGATAGCGGAGATCTTTGTATTTGGGTTTTATTTTGGATATATGTATATATGTAGACTCTTTTATCTCCACCGCTTATGTATTTGATGTACTAACTTCCTCTTAGAGACTATTTTGGAGAAATAGGTTCTGTATCTTTTTATTTTTTGCTTATTTTGGATTCTCCTATATTTATGTATATATACTTATGTGCTCATGCCAGTTTATCTTCGCGAGCTGAGTCTTGAGCCTTGATATTTTGTATCTTGATCCTCTGCTTTTACTTTCTATATATATATATAAGAATCGTAGTTTCTTCTTACGCAAGTTACATTGTTTCTGAGCGTTGTGCTTTTAATTTCGCGATTTTATTTTTCTTTTTTTTTTCAAGACTCCTAGTATACTGCACTCTTTCAATTATTTTACGAATACATATATTTTATTTTAGAGGTCATAATAACATACCACTTCTATTTTACATCCTAGGTGTAAAGCTTTGTATGGTAGGGTGTTACAACTGAGATTCATATTGCAACTGGACTTGATTGATGTGCACAGTAGCTAGCTAGCCTAAAATGCCATTAATTTGCAATACAATAGTACTGATTTTGTAATTTGCAAATTCAAATCCTACAGTGATGAAACCCACCTAGCATCATTTGCCAGAGGAATATTTAATTTACTAAAACAGTTTTCTCTGTTCTCATCATATAACAAACATGCACATTAAACATCCATTCAAAATCTCATGAATGTAACCAGTAGATTACACGAACATAAGAATATGTTATAAGCAAATTATATAAGAACAAAAATTACTAATAGAATATACTATGTGAGTCACTACTGAATCAAATAATAAAGAAGAAGAAGAAGAAGAAGAAGAAGAAGAAGAAGAAGAAGAAGAAGAAGAAGAAGAAGAAGAAGAAGAAGACACCAGCAGCAACTCAAAGGAGAAAACAGATCTGAAACAGTGGCTCAATACCGAAGCTTTCGACGCGGCAATGATGGCAGAAACTGTAGCGACAACCGTAGCTACAGAGCAAATAGATCTGAAACCATAATGTTGATATAGAGGAGGTGGCTCGATTGAGAAGCTTCCTTTAACAACTGTGGTGAAAACGACGCTGGAACCGGCGACTGCAATGGCGGCGGAACCGACGACTGCGACGGCAGAGGAACCGGTGGTGGAGAACTTAAGGTTTTATCGCTATTCGCTTCTCTTCTCTCTGACTCGCTCATTCTGTGAAACTAAGGAGAAGAGGGTTTTTTTTAGAGAGTTTAAATTTTAATTAAGAATTAACTATTAGGGGGAGTTTTATAAATTGCCATAAATAAAATGTATTTTGGAGGTTTTTAAAAACCTCAATTAAAAAACTCTCTCAATTAAGTATAAATCTTGTAGTGTGACTAAGATCTACTAGACTTCCTAAAAGCTTGATTGGCTCTCCAACATCCTCACGAAGATGACAATAACAAGTTCAATTCGAAAATTTTGTGGCTTTGGGAGCAACAATCAAATTTTTAGAGCTCTAATAAATCTTGATCATGTGGAAGTTTGGCAAAAAATTCAAATCGCAATAGGTTAATATACCAAATCAACACTTCGTTAATAGAGACTAATTCAAGGGCTAATACGAATTACGATTATAAATTTCGGGGTCTAATTTAAATCTATTGAAATTTTAAGCATCAAGTTAAATCCAACTTCAAATTTTAGATGACAAATTGAGTATTAACTCATGTAGTGTTATTTAAAAATTGAGATAAAATAAAACACTACATTTTTCATGTCGTGTTAATGTTACATTGAGAAATAAATGGAAGTAAAACGCTATATAGTGTATATGTCGAATTCTTTGTATTAAAGTTGGCACGCTTTTTGTAAGACCCAGAACTTTTGAAAAGTCTTTTTGTGACCAAGTCTCAAATTATATAGTTATTTATAGCCTTAATTTCAGAAATTATTTTATTAAAGATAATTAAGGCAAGTTTTGATTTATTGGATTTGAGATGAGTTATGATTATTATCCAATTTTATAATTTTTGGATTATTTTCTATATTTAAATTATAAAGTTTCCAGTTATGAAATAATAAGGATTTTATATGATTTGTATTAGATAAGTAATATTTTAAATATTAATACTACTACTTTGGAAAATAGAGAAATTAACTATATTATTTCTAGATTTTTGGATTTGGACATTTTATTGAAAATAAAGTGTGAAATTGATGAGCAAATAGTATTTTTATACACTATTATTGTTGAATTAGAATTTATTTCTAATGACTACATTATACCTATTTTTAAGTGAAATTACAAAAGTACTCCTAACCCTAATTTTATTCAAAAAAACCCTAACCCTAAAACCCTGACCCAGTACCCGTTTCCTCTCCTTGAACCAGCAGCAGCAGCTGCTGCTCCCTCTGACCTAAACACACACATACAATATCTGAAGCAAAGAAGAAAGGGAAGGCAGAAATCGGGGGAAGGGAAGAGAGGAGGAGCGGCGCCGGCGAGGAGCCCACTACCGCCGCTGCTGCATCATCACTGGGTTTGGAGGGAGGTCATACCTGGAGTTTGTCACCGTCGATCCATCGTGAGCCGCCATCGCGAGTCAGGTCCGAGGCGAGAGACAGGGAGCTGCCGCGAAGGAGGAAGAGGAAGGAGGGGGAGATCAGGCGTGCCCAGTCGTCGTCGCCATGCCTCCATCGCGACTGACCCGCCGCCGCTAGGGTCTGTGACCGCCATCTCTGTTACTGCCAACAAGCACTGAGGGAGAGGAAAATCAGAGTTTGCACAGCACACACAGAGAGAGAGAGAGTCACCGTGGAGCCACGAGATGCACCGGTCGCTGCCACGTCGCGTCGGAGAAGAAGGCTGAGACTGAGCGCCGCTGGGAGAGGACGACGCGAGCTGGAGGTCCGGTTGCTACTATCCTATAAAGTTGACTGAACCGCGCCGCGCTGATGGGGTTCTCACCATCGCCATAAATGGATTCAGGCCGCCGCAAGTGTCGTGGTCGGAGGAGGAAGCTGCGCCCCTATGTTCTGACCGCCGGGAGTGGTTCTGTGACTTTCAGGATCACTGCGGAGCTCCAGGCTGAGCTTCTGCTACTTGAGACCCTGCTGCTGTTGCCGAAAAAGTTGCTGGCAAGGGTTTTATTTGAGGTTTCTGCCTTTTTGGTTTTGGTGAAGGTTTTGATGTTGCGCGGTTTTTATAGTTGATCCACTGGAGCTTCTGGCCGCCGCCGGAGCTGTTGCCGGGGCCGGTTCGGAATCGCAGCTGCCTCATTGTGTTATTTTGGTTAGAAATTATGTTTCGAATAATCTCGCGTTAGTATTCTGTTATGTTTGGTTAATGAAAGAGTATTGGTAACGTGGGATCGAGTCTTGATTATTATATGTTGCGATTAGTGTTTCTATGGTTATTGCGAAAGTGGCTGGGAGCTGAGGTTTTGGTTGCCGTCAATTCGGGTTGAGGCGGAAAGGACTCTGTGAGACATTTGGGTTATGGAATTGCGTTTTGAGGTAGGGGCGCTTTCAAAAAACTATGTTTTATGTATTGGAATTATTACATATGGATACTGATGTGAGATATCGTGTATTTGGTGATTGTATCTGTCTTATGTATTATTTGATTGACTCGAATGATTATGGATGTTGGTTTGACTGAATAGTTGTGCGGCTTTGTGAAATGTAATGTTTGAAGTTAATTCTTTAAAGATTTGACTCTGAGTTTAATCCGTTGATGATTGATTTGATTTGAGTTAATTATTTTGATGATTTGAAAAGTCGAATGCACTTTTGAATTCAGCCTGGTTTACTTTAATTGACTTGGTTTTGGACAAATAATTTATTACTGGGCTGTTTCTTTAAGGCTTTGGAAATGAGTTAAAACGGTTGATATTGAGTTGATTTTGAAATGATTTCCTTGAGATATGCAACTGAGGTGACTGTTGGATTTAGCTTGCTTTTGAATTGATTCCTGGTTTTGAGCTGTTGAAAAGGAATGAGAAACGGTTTATTTGGGACCCGAACCGGGTGGCAAAAGTCCAAGTTTTAGTAGAGGTGCTGCCGAAATTTCTAAAAAATCCTAATCTTATTTGAAAAGTTATTTAAAAAGGGTTGGATTTGAGAAATTGTATTATTTGATTTATTAAGAGGATATTTATGTTTTCAAGCTTAATTTATTTAATGAACCTTATGCATTGAGTTTGGCTCATTTAGAAATGAACTATTTTTACCGTTTGAATCCATGAAGGAAAGAATGATACTCTAATATTGATTTCAATATAAAAAGGAGCTTTTAGTGATTTTAAAGGAATCTAGACTTTTAATTGAGTAATTAAGTTTGAGGCATTTTGGAAGAGTTAGAAAAATGGATTCCAAAAAGAAACCTGAAAGTGGTTTAATTCAAATGAACCGGTTCCGTTTCAAATGAGTCGATTTTTGGACCGGGTTGGAACTTGTGATTTAGTATGGCCGGTTTTATATAGTAAATTCAATTTTATTTACTTGAACCGAGAATCTATGATTTTAAGAGTTTCAATGAATGTTAAGGAATTTATATAAGTTGACCTTCCCTAAAGACTTAGGACTCTGGCGAGGGTGGTTTTGGAAGTTTTGAAAAGAGAATGCCGAGAGTGGCTTTGTTTTAAAAAGAGAACTCACTTTGAGTAAATTTGGCTTATGAGCCTGAGATGATTTAAAAAATGAGATGATTTAAAGAGTTAAAATTTGATTTCAAAGTGAAATGGCTTGAGAAAAGTGAGTTATGGCTTAAATGCTAGTTTTATGAATTTGATGATATTGAATGATGGAAGTACTATTTTTGTTATGGGCCAGAATGGTTGTGTATGATTATGAATATTGGTTGGTTCTGGATTGAACCGTGAGCTGGAATGGTTGTGTGTGATATTGGTTTATGGCTGATTGCCGAATGAGTTATGGGCCGTATGGCTGACTATGAATTTTGAATTTAAGCTGGATGGCTGAGATGGAAGTTGATCCATGGCTGGACCTGAATGAATATATCCTTGAGATACCTGGGCAGTAGCAAGGGTTGTGGTTCGTCCCACTTGCTCCAGGTCAGAGACTGTGATGCCTGGGTAGTAGCGGTAGTAGTGGTGATTCCACTCGCTCCAGGTTGAGCTTTTAAACACCCACCTGGGTAGTAGCCGCAGTAGTGGTTATTCCACTGGCTCTGGGTTGAGCGGGTAGTAGCAAGGGGGTTGTAGCTCTAACTTACTTGCTCCGCGATGGGTGTTTCTGTCCAAGGTTAGCTACCAGGACGTGTCGGATTGGCTATATAACCGACAGATGATATCATCAGCCACTAGGGACAGGCATGCATCATATGCATCTATGTGACATTGTTTGGGTGTGCATATTGTACTTGGTTTGCCTATGTGATTACTTGTGATTACCTGCTACTTGTTCTACTTGCTGTAACTGTTTGTTTGTGCTTGAACTTCCTATCTGTGTTTGCAACTGGAACTCTATTGGTTTGTGGTGATTGGTTGTTGGATTGGATTGTTTGGGCCTAGGGCCGTGGTTGAATTGAGATGGATCGATGGTTGATTCCGATTTTATGTTTCTGGTTTGGAAATCTATGAAGACTATTTTGGTTCAGTATGGATAAACCTTTTTGAAAGGGCTTTTGATGATTTAAGGATTGAACGGTTCCTCTTTCAGAAAAGATTTCCGACTTTACTTTTATTGTAAACTGTTGTTTTTGAAAAGAGGCATAAGATGGTTATTAATCACCAGTATGGTTTATCTTCATGTATCCTATTACAGTAATTCCCAAAAACCCTCTACTAAGAACCCTTTCAAGGATGATGTTCTCACCCCCTACATTTTTCCCCTTTCAGGATTTGGACGCTGAAGTCACGAAGAGTTTATTTAGTTATCGTTGTGATGCTCTTGATTGTTTTAGTTATGGTTTATTGTACCCTCGCCTTTATCTTGATATATTCTGTAAGAGGGATAGGAATTGTATTGGTTAATGTTTGTAATATTATTTATATATATATGTATGTATATATATGGATGTACTCTTTATGAGTTTCTGTAAGCTGTATGGTATGTGTGGATGTTCGTTGTATAGTAAAAGTATTTTTTTGGGAGTGGTATTGCAGTTTAAAGTTTTAAACAGGCTCATATTATAATATTAAATAGTATAATTGTCGTCGTAATGTCCGAACTATCAGAGTGGCGCAGCCGGAAGCGTGAGCTTTGGTAGTTAGGGTGTTACATTATGGTATCAGAGCAGTCCTTCCTGTAGAGCCTGAGGAATGGACCGACTATGCTTCAATTGCATACTCTGAGCGCTTGTCATGTATTAGGTCTTGTCAAATGACGAGAATTAGAACTTTATGCACATGACGGTCTATTGATTAACGCTGTTAGTCTTGCATTGCATAATTCTTGGTATTAAGTTTGGCCGGCTTAATACTAGTGAATTATGTATATGAGGGCACTAATGGGTTATCATAGATGATATGCGAGTTTCGAGTAAAGCAAATCGCGAGTTTTGGGAACGTTGGAAACTATTTCTCGAGGCTATTCAGTTGTGTGTCTTGAATTTTGTTCGAGTCAACCTGTTCTTTCATATTCTAACTTGAAGTTCTTGTTTGCTAGTCCTTTTGAAAAGTAGTTTAATTTTTCAACTCTATTCCTCTATTCATATGCATTCTTGTTTGATCTTAAGTGCATATGCTTGGTTGAAATCCTTGTTGAATCTACCTTTCTCTATTTGAGTCCTTCTTGATCCATGTATTCCTTGCTATAGCTTTGAACTTGTCCTATTGCGTTGTGCATTTTAACTCCGGATTCTGAATCCATTTTTGGAGAACTTGTCAATTCAGTTTTTCTCTTACTTGACAGTGATCACAGCCAATTTTGAGATTTTTATAAAAATTGCTGTTGACTAGATATACACTTATCTATATGTGGAATTTTGAAGATTTCTTATACAGTTTAACAACTATTTATTTTTAATATTTCGTCTGTACTTTTACTGGTTTATGGAACTGCATTTACTTTAAAATACAATTTGACCTTCTAGTAATTTTACTATAGTTCCAATGCATGTCTTCATTTGATTATGTATTTGGATATTTTCAAAATTTTGAAAAGAAAGGATTTACCACTTTTGTCTCGGTTGAGTTTCGTTTGACGAACTACACTTGATTTATTTTAGTTTGAGTTTGATTTAGCATACCCCATTGTTTATTCCGTTGCTACCTCTTTTGAAAATGTTGGACTCATAGATTTCTTCTTATGAACGGACTAAATTCTCTCTTAAGCCTTCCATCTCTACGGACGTGATGAGCGGATAATTTATACGCTTTTTGGCATTGTTTTTAGATAGTTTTTAGTAAGTTCAAGCTACTTTTAGGGATGTTTTCATTAGTTTTTATGTTAAATTCACATTTCTAGACTTTACTATGAGTTTTTGTGTTTTTCTGTGATTTCAGGTAATTTTTGGCTGAAATTGAGGGACTTGAGCAAAACTCTGATAGGAGGCTGACAAAGGACTGCTGATGCTGTTGGAATCTGACCTTCCTGTACTCGAAATGGATTTTCTGGAGCTACAAAACTCCAAATGGCACTCAACGCCAGTTCCATGTTGCTGTCTGGAGTAAAACGCCAGAAACACATCACGACCCGGAGTTGAACGCCCAAAACACATTACAACTTGGCGTTCAACTCCAAAAGAAGCCTCAGCTCGTGGATAGATCAAGCTCAGCCCAAACACACACCAAGTGGGCCCCGGAAGTGGATTTATGCATCAATTACTTACTCATGTAAACCCTAGTAGCTAGTCTAGTATAAATAGGATAATTCACTATTGTATTAGACATCTTTGGTCTCAGTTTTATATTATTCTTCATCTGAGGAGACTATTAATCACGTTTTGGGGGGCTGGCCATTCGGCCATGCCTAAACCTTTCACTTATGTATTTTCAACGGTGGAGTTTCTACACACCATAGATTAAGGGTGTGGAGCTCTGCTGTACCTCAAGTTTCAATGCAATTACTATTATTTTCTATCCAATTCGAATTATTCCTACTCTAAGATATTCGTTGCACTTCAACTTGATGAATG
>NC_029774.3:96887988-96905648 GCF_000817695.3 Arachis duranensis | reverse complement strand
ATCTCTTGGATTCCTTAATCAGAATCTTCGTGGTATAAGCTAGAATTGATGGCGGCATTCATGGAAATCCGGAAGGTCTAACCTTGTCTGTGGTATTCCGAGTAGAATTCCGGAATTGAATGACTGTGACGAGCTTCAAACTCCTAAAGGCTGGGCGTTAGTGACAGACGCAAAAGAATCAAGGGATTCTACCATGGAAATACATGAGTAACTTTATCCTTATTTTATGTTTATTTACTATTATTTAATTTTCCAAATTCCATAATTTATTTAAATCCGCCTGACTGAGATTTACAAGATGACCATAGCTTGCTTCATACCAACAATCTCTGTGGGATCGACCCTTACTCACGTAAGGTTTATTACTTGGACGACCCAGTACACTTGCTGGTTAGTTGAACGGAGTTGTGACCACACATAGTAAAGAGCTATTATCTCAAATTAAATTTCATATAAGCACAAAGAGTACGAATCACAATTTCGTCCACCAGGACGCCATACTTGACTTTGTCTTTAACTAATCTTTTGCACTTTGTGAACATTACCATTGGTTTTGGTTCTCCTTCTCTTGTAAATTTCATCCTTATGTGAGTCAGTTTGATTCGTTTCAAAATTTGTGCATCGTTTATCTTCTCATTGTCTCTAACAGAGTTTTTAGACAAAAATTTATCCTTGAGAAGTTACTAATGATTGAGTTGTCTTTTCCTATGATTTTTGAATTCTTTTGAATCAATTGAAAGCTGGTTTGATGTCTCACGCCTAGTGGGTCTTGTTTTAACTATTTTGATTTAAGATTCCTTCTTTTATGGCTTAATTCCTTTTAAGTACATTCTAATCTCCTTGAATATCCTTCTGAGATGGTGATTTCAAGAACACTTTGGAGTCTTATTTTGAACCTTTTAAAGAAGTTTTGAATTCTCTTTGAAGAAATTCTAAACGGAATTTATTTTCTGTTGCTTGATTGAGATTGAAACCATTGCTCGATTTTGACAAAGTTGATTTAAATTTGGTATGCGCTATTTTAAATGAAGTTTCGAATGGCTTCATTGTTTAATGGAAACTGTCCATTTGTAACACACTACTTATTGCTTTTACGAAATTGTAAGCAAATTTTATCTCGGAATTCTTTTCTAGAAAGAGTTTAATTTTCTCTTTCGTCCTTGCTATAAATGTCATACACGCTTGTTTGAATATGGGCTTTGAGAACTTTTGAACAAGCAATTAATTTTTTTCTCCGAGTTTTATGAACTACTTTTAGTTAGGTTGTGCATCTAACTATCTATCTAAAATATTTGAGGAAATATTTTAGCTCTTAGCCAAACCTTTGTACAGTTTGTTTTAAAAATTCTACATGATCTGTTTCAACATGAAATTGTATTACGGCAAAGCCACGTTTATGCTTTGGTTACTCTCTTGAAGGATATTTGTTGCTTAACTTTTTTTTTTAGACTGCGAGGTGATTTTCCTGCAAGTTTTCGATTCTTTTATGAACAATGTATTCAGAATTGTTTTTAATCGTGCTCTTAAAGTTCTGTGAGCTTTGTCTTGGGTTTGAGAGATTCTTCTCTATAATCCTCATACTTCTTTGACTCAGCTTGAATTTGTTTCAAACTAATGCGCTGACCCTTCTCCTTGTTGATCCTATTTGATTTCTTTGATTCAAGGGTTATCTTTGAGGTTGTCAATTGAATTGTGTCTAGAAAACTTCATTGCTTGAGTATCCTTGGTTATCTGGGATTGGATACATTCTCTCAATCTATTATTGCTATCCTTGACATTCGACTCTCCTTTCTAAATCTTGTATCCTTCTGAGTAGACTCGAGAATTGGTTTGATATCACGTGCGACTTGTAGACGTAGTAACGCGATGCGTTAGTTCTTTAAGACGTGATATGTGTATATGGAAAGTGAAGCGGTAGGTGCGTAATGTTATGATGACTTGTGGGTGTTTTGTCCCTTGCAAACGAGCTTGCGGGTGTTAGGCTCATGATCGGCTATGAGGTTGTAAAGTGCTTGATGGAGTTGGAGAGTTGAAGCTTTGAGGTTGAGATGAGATTAGTGTGCAGATGTTGAGCACGTCGTTGTAACCTCATCCTGTTTTATAACCTTCAATGCCTTGCTTTACTACCACATGCTTGAACCATGACATCTTTTGGATTTGAGCCTATCTTGTAATGTTTGCTTTGCAACCATGTTCCTACCATTGTATCTTTATGCATACGACCATCCAAGTATTTGAAAAATGTATATATGTTTATATGTTGAGATTTATTTTTGCTTCTTCCTTAAATGTGTTCAAGGGTGAACTGTTGGGAAAATTCTTTCGTTTTGTATCAATTTTCGAGGACGAAAATTTTAATAAGGTGGGTAGAATGTAAGACCCAGAACTTTTGAAAAGTATTTTTGTGAGCAAGTCTCAAATCATATAGTTATTTATAGCCTTAATTTCAGAAATTATTTTATTAAAGATAATTAAGGCAAGTTTTGATTTATTGGATTTGAGACGAGTTATGATTATTATCCAATTTTATAATTTTTGGATTATTTTCTATATTTAAATTATAAAGTTTCCAGTTATGAAATAATAAGGATTTTATATGATTTGTATTAGATAAGTAATATTTTAAATATTAATATTACTACTTTGGAAAAGAGAAAAATTAACTATATTATTTCTAGATTTTTGGATTTGGACATTTTATTGAAAATAAAGTGTGAAATTGATGAGCAAATAGTATTTTTATACACTATTATTGTTGAATTAGAATTTATTTCTAATGACTACATTATACCTATTTTTAAGTGAAATTACAAAAGTACTTCTAACCCTAATTTTAGTCAAAAAAATCCTAACCCTAAAACCCTGACCCAGTACCCATTTCCCCTCCTTGAACCAGCAGCAGCAGCTGCTGCTCCTTCTGACCTAAACACACACATACAATATCTGAAGCAAAGAAGAAAGGGAAGGCAGAAATCGGGGAAAGGGAAGAGAGGAGGAGCGGCGCCGGTGAGGAGCCCACTACCGCCGCTGCTACGTCGTCGCTGGGTTTAGATGGAGGTCATACCTAGAGCTTGTCACCATCGATCCACTTCGAGCCGCCATCGCGAGTCAGGCCCGAGGCGAGAGACAGGGAGCTGCCGTGAAGGAGGAAGAGGAAGGAGGGGGAGATCGGGCGTGCCCAGTCGTCGTCGCCGTACCTCCATCGCGACTGACCCGCCGCTGCTAGGGTTTGTGACCGCCATCTCTGTTACTGCCGACAAGCACCGAGGGAGAGGAAAATCGGAGTTTGCATAGCACACAGAGAGAGAGAGTCACCGTGGAGCCACGAGCTGCGCCGGTCGCCGCCACGTCGCGTCGGAGAAGAAGGCTGAGACTGAGCGCCGCTGGGAGAGGACAACGTGAGCTGGAGGTCCGGTTGCCGCTGTCCTATGGAGTTGACTGACCCGCGCCGCGCTGATGGGGTTCTCACTGTTGCCGGAAATGGATTCAGGCCGCCGCAAGTGTCGCAGTCGGAGGAGGAAGCTGCGCCCCTGTGTTCTGACCGCCAGGAGTGGTTTTGTGACTTTCGGGATCACTGTCGGAGCTCCAGGCTGAGCTTCTGCCACTTGAGACCCTGCTGCTGTCGCCGGAAAAGTTGCCGGTATGGGTTTTATTTGAGGTTTCTGCCTTTTTGGTTTTCGAGAAGGTTTTGATGTTGCGCAGTTTTTATAGTTGATCCACCGGAGCTTCTGGCCGCCGCCGGAGCTGTTGCCGGGGCCGGTTCGGAATCGTAGCTGCCTCATTGTGTTATTTCGGTAAGAAATTAAGTTTCGAATAATCTCGCGTTAGTATTCTGTTGTGTTTGGTTAATGAATGAGTATTGGTAACGTGGGATCGAGTCCTGATTATTATATGTTGCGATTAGTGTTGCTATGGTTATTGCGAAAGTGGCTGGGAGCTGAGGTTTTGGTTGCCGTCAGTTCGGGTTGAGGCGGAAAGGACTCTGTGAGACATTTGGGTTATGGAATTGCGTTTTAAGGTAGGGGCGCTTTCCAAAAACTATGTTTTATGTATTGGAATTATTACATATGGATACTGATGTGAGATATCGTGTATTTGGTGATTGTATATGCCTTATGTATTATTTGATTGACTCGAATGATTATGGATGTTGGTTTGGCTGAATTGCTCGAATGATTATGGATGTTTGTTTGGCTGAATTGTTGTGCGGCTTTGTGAAATGTAATGTTTGAAGTTGATTCTTTAAAGATTTGAATCTGAGTTTAATCCGTTGAGGATTGATTTGATTTGAGTTAATTATTTTGATGATTTGAAAAGTCGAATGCACTTTTGAATTCAGCCTGGTTTACTTTAAGTGACTTGGTTTTGGACAAATGATTTATTACTGGGCTGTTTCTTTAAGGCTTTGGAAATGAGTTAAAACGGTTGATATTGAGTTGATTTTGAAATGATTTCCTTGAGATATGCAACTGAGGCGACTGTTGGATTTAGCTTGCTTTTGAATTGATTCCTGGTTTTGAGCTGTTGAAAAGGAATGAGAAACGGTTTAGTTGGGACCCGAACCGGGTGGCAAAAGTCCAAGTTTTAGGGGAGGTGCTGCCGAAATTTCTAAAAAATCCTAATCTTGTTTGAAAAGTTATTTAAAAAGGGTTGGATTTGAGAACTTGTATTATTTGATTTATTAAGAGGATATTTATGTTTTCAAGCTTAATTTATTTAATGAACCTTATGCGTTGAGTTTGGCTCATTTAGAAATGAACTATTTTTACTGTTTGAATCACTGAAGGAAAGAATAATGTTCTAATATTGATTTCAATATAAAAAGGATCTTTTACTGATTTTAAAGGAATCTAGACTTTTAATTGAGTAATTAAGTTTGAGGCATTTTGGAAGAGTTAGAAAAATGGATTCCAAAAAGAAACCTGAAAGTGGTTTGATTCAAATGAACCGGTTCCGTTTCAAATGAGTCAATTTTTGGACCGGGGTTGAACTTGTGATTTAGTATGGCCGATTTTATATAGTAAATTCAGTTTTATTTACTTGAACCGAGAATCTATGATTTTAAGAGTTTCAATGAATGTTAAGGAATTTATATAAGTTGACCTTCCCTACAGACTTAGGACTCTGGCGAGGGACTTTTGTTATAAAATCCCATTGTTGGATGGGTGATTTTGAATGTTCCCAAAATAAATCTTTAACTTTCCATGGTTTTGGAAGTTTTGGAAAGAGAATGCCGAAGGTGGCTTTGTTTTCAAAAAGGGGAAACTTACCTTGTGTAAGAGAAATTTGGCTTATGAGCCTGAGATGATTTGAGAAAAGAGATCTTAAAGCCAATGCTGAAAAGAGTTGAAATTTGATTTCAAAGTGAAATGGCTTGAGAAAAGTGAGTTATGGCTTAAATGCCAGTTTTATGAATTTGATGATATTGAATGATGGAAGTACTGTTTTTGTTATGGGCCAGAATGGCTGTGTATGATTATGAATATTGGCTGGTTCTGGATTGAACCGTGAGCCGGAATGGCTGTGTGTGATATTGATTTATGGCTGATTGCCGAATGAGTTTTGGGCCGTATGGCTGACTATGAATTTTGAATTTAAGCCGGATGGCTGAGATGGATGTTGATCCATGGCTGGAACTGAATGAATATATGCTTGAGATACCTGGGCAGTAGCAAGGGTTGTGGTTCGTCCCACTTGCTCCAGGTCAGAGACCGTGACGCCTGGGTAGTAGCGGTAGTAGTGGTGATTCCACTCGCTCCAGGTTGAGCTTTTAAACACCCGCCTGGGTAGTAGCCGTAGTAGTGGTTATTCCACTGGCTCTGGGTTGAGCGGGTAGTAGCAAGGGGGTTGTAGCTCTAACTTACTTGCTCCGCGATGGGTGTTTCTGTCCATGGTTAGCTACCAGGACGTGTCGGATTGGCTATATAACCGACAGATGATATCATCAACCACTAGGGACAGGCATGCATCATATGCATCTATGTGACATTGTTTGGGTGTGCATATTGTACTTGGTTTGCCTATGTGATTACTTGTGATTACCTGCTACTTGTTCTGCTTGCTGTAACTGTTTGTTTGTGCTTGAACTTCTTATCTGTGTTTGCAACTGGAACTTTGTTGGTTTGTGGTGATTGGTTGCTGGATTGGATTGTTTGGGCCTATGGCCGTGGTTGAATTGAGATGGATCGATGGTTGATTCCGATTTTATGTTTCTGGTTTGGAAATCTATGAAAGAATATTTTGGTTCAGTATGGATAAACCTTTTTGAAAGGGCTTTTGATGATTTATGGATTGAACGGTTCCTCTTTCAGAAAAGATTTCCGACTTTACTTTTTTTGTAAACTGTTGTTTTTGAAAAGAGGCATAAGACGGTTATTAATCACTGGTACGGTTTATCTTCATGTATGCTATTACAGTAATTCCCAAAAACCCTCTACTGAGAACCCTTTCGAGGATGATGTTCTCACCCCCTATATTTTTCCCCTTTCAGGATTTGGACGCTGAAGTAACGAAGAGTTTATTTAGTTATCATTGTGTTGCTCTGTATTATTTTAGTTATGGTTTATTGTACCCTCGCCTTTATCTTGAGATATTCTGTAAGAGGGATAGAAAATGTATTGGTTAATGTTTGTAATATTATTTAGATATATATGTATGTATATATATGGATGTACTCTTTATGAGTTTCTGTAAGTTGTATGGTATGTGTGGATGTTCGTTGTATAGTAAAAGTACTTTTTTTTGGGAGTGGTATTGCGGTTTAAAGTTTTAAACAGGCTCATATTATAGTATTAAATAGTATAATTGTCGTCGTAATGTCCAAACTATCAGAGTGGCGCAGCCGGAAGCGTGAGCTTTCGTAGTTAGGGTGTTACACTTTTTAAACATCACATTTATGTAAGAACTCGTTGAAATTCACTTAATGTTAAACAACTGTTGGTGTTTAATCATTGAAGTTCACACCATTTCCTTTTCCTATTAACTTCAACCAAAAACAAAAGCGTTTCTAACGATTTTATTCTATGCTCTCTCAAGTAAACAATCGATTAGCTAACAACATGAAGGATTAAACAATTGAACAAATTAGGTAAGAAAAAATATAAGTAAATAATTCTTAACGAATTAATTTTAAATAATTATAATTAATAATTATTAGTTTTGTATTTTAAAAAATAAAATTTTAATAATTATTAATTAATGATAATTAAAAAATAAAAAGTAATTTAAAAATATTTATTATCTTATTATTGGTTAGACCTTATGTTAATTACCTAACCGAATTAATTAGATAATATACTTTGAACTTTCTGCCTATTGTTAGTTACCCTATGCATAAGGTGGATATATCACACAACCACTCCATTTGAATGTTGATATTAGTTAATTATTATTATTATTATATTATTATTATTATTATTCAGGAGTAGCTAATAATTGACAATTCACCCAGAACATTAATTTTCTGTGGAAACTTAAGTTGAATAATTAATAGCCAGCAAATTGTACATACAGTGCCATGCTATTTCTTCTAAGTTGAACGAACCATTATTATTAGGGTCATACCAGGGTGTTTAATTTTTACACACCGTGTAAGAGACGCGTGATGGTTTTGCTGTGACAGGGGAAAACATAAACATCAGCTGAGCCAAAGCAGTCAAAATGTTTGTGAAAGTGTAAGGAGGTAATTATGTGAGGCAGTGTATTAATTTGAGGGTTTATTTTTATAAGAATTGGATTAATCTTTTTATTCCAGTTGAGCTTTTTTGCTAGTAGATAGTGACAAGTAGAATTTACGTAATATAAATTTTTCTGGCAAGTATATTGAGTCCCAGTTAAGTAATAACTCATTTATCAGTGAAATCGATCCTATCGGAATTGATGGATCAAACAACTTTAATTAAATAGTTTATCTAGTCAAACAAATACTTGATGATTTTGTGTGATTGAATTAACAAAGAAGTAAATGACATAGGAAGTAAAAATGCTGAATCTAAATAACTGAATGATAAAAGACCGAAAATAAATGAGAAAATAATAAAGAGTTGAAACTTAAATAACAAGAAAGTAAAGGCAAAATTGTAAATGATAAGGAAATGTAAATTACATAAATGTAAAGGGGTTATGGGTATTGGGAATCAAAGGAAATTAGAAATCTAAAAGCAATAAAGTGAAGAAAACCAATGGGTGAGATTCATTAGGGATTGGAGATGTTATGATCCTTTATGAATCAATGGGTCTCAACTTCCTTCTCAATCATATGAGTAGATTTATGGCGGATTGTAAATAATTGAATTCCAATCTCTTGACAACTCAATTTCTCTTAACACAATCAGTCGCCAAGCTCTTGATCTAATTGTTCATGAGAAGAGCTGAAGTTCAATTTCTAATGCATAAGCCACATAACCTTTAGGATTTCAATTCAAGGAGGTTATATGTCATGTACCAACTAAGAATGTTTTGATCAAAAGAGTTATGAGAGAAAAGCCTCAAACTGAATCATATGATCCCTTTCTCAAGTCTCACATAGGGATTCAAGTAGATCCAACCCCCTCTTGGTAGTGATTGGATCTATGAAGCACAAAAGCTTTCCCTTAGCTAACAACAAGCGGATTGAGAGAAGAAGAATTGCATTAATCCATTGGAATTATAGTAGAGCTCCTCCCCCTAACGAATGGGGGTTTAGTTGATCACCGCTCTAAGAAAATTCAACAGAAATTGAAAGTGCATGAAAGTAAAATTGCATGAAAATAAACTTGCGAGAAAATAAAACTACGCTAAGTATAAGCAAGTACGGAAATGTAAAGTGTAGTGATCTAATTCCTACTTCGTAAGCCCTCCTTCAAAGTTCAAAACTTCACTTATTTATACTACTTCTCTAACTTCAAGTGAGTCTTCAAGTCTCTGGATGTGGGCCCTTGGCCTTAGTGAAGAAAGTTAGGAAATCGCCCAGGACCTTTTCAGCGTTGCCAACATTGCTAATGCTGTCTTCTACATGTGTGTATGCACACTGGGTCGTGCGTACGCGTGTCTCCCCAAATCTTCCAATTTCTGCTTTGTGCATGGTCAAAGACATTATTGGGGCAGCGTTAACGTTACCAACTCTAATACTCCTATTATGGCGTTATCGGCATTGATAACGCTAGCGACACCCTTGGAAGTGGCGTTAGTGCTGGCGTTGTTGCTGGAATTACCAGTGTTGGTAACGTTGATGCTGGCATTGTTGCCAGCTTTGCCAGCATTGGCAACGCCCTTAGTCCCTTCTTGAACTAGCGTTACCAGCGTTGGCATTGTTGATGCTGGCGTTATTGCCAGCGTTACCAGCGTTGGTAACGCCTTCACTCTGCTTCTTCTTGCCTTGCCTATCATCAATCAAACAAGTGCATCAAAGTTTGCTGTTTCATGAATAATCACAAGATATTTCATCATTCATTACATCACTTAGTTCTTGTATTAATTTCATGAAAATGATTGTAATTCACCAATGTTTGATGAATCAAGACATGCAAAGATAATTCATCCAAATGCTTGCTTATTGATGAAGGTAATGCATGAAACTAGGTTAAAACTTAATAAAAATGGCTTGTGAAACTAGCCAAGATGCCCAGGCATCACAACACCAAACTTAGATCTTGCTTATCCCCAAACAAGGAATGAAATATAAGAAAGGTAATGAAAGCATAAAGAATCATAAGTCCTTATTGAGACAAGTTTCAATCCCGACTCATGGGGTTTTGCATGCATGAACTCTTTAGTGATTCTTCTTTGTGGCTTAGGTTGCAATACTCTCTTGGATATTAGCTTTGTTGCACTCTATGAGACTTATTATTTTGTGATCCTTGGCTTTAGCTTCTTGTTTTCTTTTTCTTTTTAGAGGAGCTTATTGCTTTATTGAGGCTAAGTTCTCTGTGTTAAGGCAACTCTTTATGATAAGTTTTCAGTCAATACTCCCGAACTAGTTGGTTCAAGGTATTAGGTGTTGAAGCATCCCTGAGGACTTACTTACTCAAGCCTCTCCTTAACACATATACACCACAGGCACATGGCTGTACTTCATCTTTAAGACACTGGTGCCCAGCACCACTTTGGGTTGCTTAATGCTTTGTAATAAAGTTGCTCTTGATAATGGAATTTTGATTGATAATCTTGGGTTAGTTAACCCAAGATACCAGGTGATAAAGCACCCTTTAGAAGCTAGTCATCCAAGCAGATCCTTGTACAAAAGCATCACGGACATACATCTAAAGGTTCAAGCTATTGGTGCCCAGCCTTATTGATTGCTCTCTTTTACTTCCTTCTTCTTTTTCTTTTTCTTTCTTTTTGCAAGGATCTTTTTATTTACCGAGACTCATAGAGTGTAACTGAAGTTCATACCTAAAGAATCATGCTAACCTTCAACCTTATTCATGAATCATGTAATGAGTTAGCATATACCACCACTTACTAAGACTTTATTCATTCGACCAAGTTGGACTTTACTTTTTCTTTTCACAACATTTTTTTTCTTTTTATTGAATGTTGTAGATCAAGCATACAGTTAAGATATAGTGCAATGACTCAAGTACAATACTTAGCAAGAAAAACAATCTAGAAAACAAAATATGATGCAAATTAACTAACATTTCTACCAATTAGACTAATCAGGGGTACAACTATACTTTCAATCATAATGCTTAAACCAGGGGCAATCAAGCAACAATACAACCTCTTGGTGATCACTTGATTTACTCCTTGCCATAAACTTTGTTGGGTTTTGCCTCCTTCTATTGTTTCTCTAGATGATGGTGCATACTCTTGGTTGAGATGATTGCCTGCAAAGATCTTGAAAGTTGCTTGTTCCCAAGCACTTGAAAGATGGTTATCATGCATGTATGCTTATGAGTTCTTGAACTAAAGGTGGTGTGTGAAAACCAAACTTAGTTTCTTACTTACTTCTATATGCAGTCTGACGAACTGATTTCTATCGGTAAAGAAATTCACAAGAATATAATCGCGTTGTAAGTATAGTTTCTAAACCAACAGAGAATCCTTTCGTACAAAATTTTGGTTGTCACAATTAACAAAACCCAATAAAATTTATAACCGAAGTATTCAAACCTCGGGTCGTCTTCTCAAGGAATTGAAGGGAAGTATGATTTATTATTGGTTATGGAAAACAATATTTTTGGGTTTTTTGAAAGGTTGAACAGGGAAAATAAATTGCAGGAAAAATAAATTAATAACTAGAAAAACTCTTGACAAGATATGAAAACTGGACGTCCTATCCTAGTTATCCTTATCAATTATGATGAGAATTGGATTTTGCTCCCACCTTATTAACCTCTAACTATGAAGGTAAGTTAAGTGGATGAATCAATTTGATTCCTCTGATCCTAGTCAATTCCTAAGAAAAGACTAGAGTTATTGGAATTCAAATTACTTAGCAAAGATAACAATTATCAATCACAATGAGTTTGATAACTCAAGTGTCTCTAATTAATCAATTCATCAATTAAAGCCAAGAATATAAAAAACTAAATTAAAATCATAAATCTGAAATACCTCAAATTATATTAAATAGAAAATCAAATTAAACATAGGAATCCATAAACCAAATTGGGAAAATAAACAAACTAACGTAATAGAATAAATAGAAGTAGAAGAGAAATTAAATTAAAAGAACATTGAACCTGGAATTGTGAAGAAAAAGACTAAAACTAATAGAAATCCTAAATCCTAAATCCTAAGAGAGAGGAGAGAGCCTCTCTCTCTAGAAAAACTACATCTAATTCTGAAATTGTATATAATGAATGGATGCATTTTCCCACTTTATAGCCTCTAATATGTGTTTTTTGGGCCGAAAACTGGGTCAAAAACAGCCAAAAAATCGCCCCCAAGGATTTCTGTTAATTTTGCAGATCGCGCATGTCACGCGTATGCGTCGTCCACGCGTGCGCGTCATTCAGCATTTTCCTTGCCACGCGTATGCATCATCCACGCGTTCACGTCAGGCACGCGAACGCGTCACTGCGATTTTCTCCATTTCGCGTGGTCGCGTGAGCCATACATCCGCGTCGGTGTTCGCTGGTTATCTCCTTGGTTTCTTGTGTTCCTTCTATTTTTGCAAGCTTCCTCTCCATTCTCTAAGCCATTCCTGCCCTATGAAGTCTGAAACACTTAATACATGGATCACGGCATTGAATGGAATAAAGGAGAATTAAAATACACAATAAAAAGATCTCTAGGAAGCAAGTTTTCAACCATAGAACAACTTTGGGAAGGAATTGTAATATCATGCTAATCATATGAATAAGTGGGTAAAGACTTGATAAAACCACTCAATTAAACACAATATAAATCATAAAATAATAGTTTATCAACCTTCCCATACTTAAACATTAGCATGTCCTCATGCTTAGCTCAAGAGAAGCTATAAAGAATGAATGGGGAAAGTAAGACTCATGAGATGCAACCTATGAATGCAACTATATGCTATGATGATTCTGTCTACTTGGTTAGAAGTAAATAAGTTCTTCAAGACAAAAATAATTCAAATTCCACTAATTCAAATCATATAATAAGAGACAAGTAAACTTGTAAGAAGATAGCTCATGAAAGCAGGGAACATAGAATTAAGCATTGAACCCTCACTGGTAGTGTATATGCACTCTAATCTCTCAAGTGTCTAGGGTTGATCACTCTACTCTTCTCTAGTCATGCTTTCTAAAACTTTGTTCTTCATCTAACCAATCAACAAATATTTAGTATACCAATGCAAACATCATGAGGTCTTTTCAGGGTTGTAATGGGGCCAAGGTGAGGGTGAGGATGTATGTATGGCTATGTGAGCCAAAATATGAATCTTTGACTATCCTAAGCTTTCACTTAACACATACACATATTCTATGTAACTCTAAAATCATGCCTAGCTACCCATAATTTCCACTTTTGTATCACATACTTATGTACCAAATATTTCTTTTGATTTTATCACATATGCATTGACCTTTCATTAAACTTAACATTGGGCTAATTTTGTCTCTTATTTATTTATTTATTTATTATATATTTTTTTCTTTTTCTTTTTTTGTCTTTTTTGTTTGAAAATATAAAAGTAAACATAACATATCAATGCACATGGATTTTTTTGGATTTTTCTGGTCTCACATGAGTAGGCACCCAAATTCTCAATATTTAAATAAAGTAGAAACATAACACATTCCCTATTAACCCATGTTCCCACAGTTTTCCCACACTTAGTTGATACACAATCTCTATCTTAAGCTAACCAAAGATTCAATTGGGGTGATTACTTATTTTTCCGCTTAAGGCTAGTGATGTGGTAAAATATAGAACAAATGGGGATTAAAAAGGCTCAAAGTGGCTAACAAAGGTAAATGGAAGGGTAGGCTATTTGGGAAAAGTGAGCAAAAATAAATGATAGCCTCAATCATATCCAAGCATGTAACACATTAAACATTGGACATATAGACTGGAACAAAATATAGATTACAATCATAGAAAAGGAAACACACAAGAATAAAATATTATGGTTAAATAATGTAACCATGCGATTAAGCTCAAATCTCACTGGTTTTGTGTGTTCGAGCTCTAAAACCATGTTCCAAATTAAAATTTCTTCAAACGCATTTTTTGAAAAGTTTAATTCAAATTAGTGAAATGCTATAAAAAGTTTCCTAAAAAAGAAAATATTACTTCAACCAAGTGGTAAAATATGCACAAAAATCAAACAAACATGCAAATGCGACAACTCATTTAACAAAAAAAATTTAAACATTGGTGTTGAGACAGGAAGATACTAACCCACGGAAGTTGGTATCGACCTCCCCACACTTAAAGATTGCACCGTCCTCGGTGCATGCTAAGATGTGCAGGTGGATGGGCTGCTACAACTTATGCTTTTCTCTAAAGATTATGCAGATGGACTTATCTGTCGCCCCATGTAAGAGTTTTCTATTTCCCTTTCTCGGTGGCCATCCTGAAAGAAGAGGGAAAAGAAGAAAAGTGACCCAACAACAAGGATAGGAAACAAATAAAATATGGGTGGATTAATGCCGAATAATGAGGGTCTCAATTACATGGTAGCTACAACATGCAAGTGAAAAAATAGTAGAGACACATGGCATATCAACAGTGCAAAAATTGCAACAATGGGGAAGAGAGTGTGGGTAATGAAAAATAGTGTAAGTTCATATCAATGCAAAAGGAATACAGGTATCATAAAAGAATAGCATTGACTTATGAATAATAATACCCAATCAGAATAAAACAAGTCATGAAGCACTAGAATAATTCAAGACAAAGATGCAACAATTGAATAAGAAAATTTTAACACCAATTGAAAAATAATAAATTTAGAAAAGAAAATAAAAATATGCACAAAATTAAAATGCAATGAATGAAAGTATGCAGATAAATTAAGTAAAATAGAATGAAAGAAAAGAAGGATGAGAAGTTAAAGAGATGAAGAAAAAGAAAGTAAGAAGGGAGGAAGAAAGAAGAAAAGATAGAAGAAATTAGGATTAGAAAAGAAAAGATAATATAAGTGGCGGCGCAGGGATCTGGTGGTGTTGCGCGAGTGACGCGCACGCGTGCTCCATGCGTACGCGTGGGTTGCGCAGAGAGGGAGGTGACGCGTAAGCGTCGGTCATGCGTACGCATGACCATGTTTGTGCTACTCGTGCGAGGGCAACGTGGCACTCGGACAACCCTCTGATCGTTTTGGGATATGTGCCAAAATGTCACATGACGCGTGCGCGTTCTGAAAGTGACGCACACGCGTCTACGACGCGTACGCGTGATGCGATTTGTGCCTCAGGTGCAGTGCCAGCACCAAGCCAGCCCAACTTTTGGCCAATACATCTTTTACGTCGAATTTGCAGGGTCACGCGTGCGCGTCATTGACGCGTATGCGTGAAGTGCCAAATTCTCAGATGACGCATACGCATGAGGGACGTGTACGCGTGGTGATGCCTGTGCGATTGGCCCACTTTTTGCATTACTCCCACGCAACTCTCTGCCACTTTTTTTGTGCAATATGCAGATGCAAATGCAGAATGCAGGTAAATATGCATAAATTATGAATGAACACTAGTAAAAAAAATAAAATAAAATAAGATTAAGAATAGAAAGTTAAGAATATACCATGGTAGGTTGTCTCCCACCTAGTACTTTTGGTTTAAGTCCTTAAGTTGGACGTTTGGTGGGCTCCTTGTCATGGACATCCAAGAATCTCCACCAATGTTTGCAATTCCTATAGCCTCCGGGATCCCACACTTGTTGCATAAAGCCTTCAAGCAAGTTAAAGCAAGTGACAAGGCCCCAAGAGTGTTGATTGCTAGAATGAATTTCGGGGTTCCAGACCTTACTTTTACACCCGTCTTCTTGTTGACCATCTTTGTTCCAACCGGGTGGTAAGCAATTCGAATTCTCACTGAGGCATCCAATCAGCTTCCTAGACCCATACAATTTAATATTCTTCCAACCATGATAATTCAGCCATGAGCTTCCTTCCATAATGAACCTAAGATTGTGTTGCTAACCACTAACCATCTCCCTCTTACTCTTATAGCCACAAAGAGCTCTAAGTTGCCCATTTGTCTCAAGCAAAGCATATTCAAGTGGGCTAATTAAGCTTAGGGATGAGAGATTTATCCATTTGAATGAAGGGATGGATGGTGATGGCTTTGGGGGAGAGGTCTCCAACTACTTTGGCAAGGTGATTTCAAGCTCCATTCCTGGTGCACGAAATTGCAATCACACTTTTGCAATCCCGCACAACTAACCAGCAAGTGCACTGGGTCGTCCAAGTAATACCTTACGTGAGTAAGGGTCGGTCCCACGGAGATTGTCGGCTTGAAGCAAGCTATGGTTATCTTGTAACTCTTAGTCAGGATATCAATAATTGTCAGGTTTGATTGTGAAAAGCAAAAGAACATGAAATAAGTACTTGTTTTGCAGTAATGGGGAAAAGGTTAAGGTTTTGGAGATGCTCTATCTTCTGAACCTCTGCTTTCCTACTGTCTTCTTCTTCAAGCACGCAAGGCTCCTTCCATGGCAAGCTATATGTAGGGTTTCATCGTTGTCAATGGCTACCTCCCATCCTCTCAGTGAAAATGTTCAACGCGCTCTGTCACAGCACGGCTAATCATCTGTCGGTTCTCAATTGGGTTGGAATAGAATCCAGTGATTCTTTTGCGTCTGTCACTAACGCCCAGCCCTCAGGAGTTTGAAGCTCGTCACAGTCATTCAATCCTTGAATCCTACTCAGAATACCACAGACAAGGTTTAGACCTTCCGGATTCTCTTGAATGCCGCCATCAATTCTAGCTTATACCACGAAGATTCTGATTAAGGAATCCATGAGATATCTACTCAATCTAAGGTAAAACGGAGGTGGTTGTCAGGCACACGTTCATAGTTGAGAATGATGATGAGTGTTACGGATCATCACATTCATCAGGTTTAGGAACAAGTGATATCTTAGAATGGAAGCAAGCACGATTGAATGAAAAATAGTAGTAATTGCATTAATCCATCAAGACACAGCAGAGCTCCTCACTCCCAACCATGGCGTTTAGAGACTCATGCCATAGAAAATACAATGAGAAACGTGTAAAGTGTCATGAGGTACAGATACAATGTCAAAAGATCCTATTAATAGTGAACTAGTAATCTAGGGTATACAGAAATGAGTAAATGATGTAAAAATCCACTTCCGGGGTCCACTTCATGTGTGCTTGGGCTGAGCATTGAAGCTTTTATGTGTAGAGACTTTTTCTGGAGTTAAACGCCAGCTTTTATGCCAGTTTGGGCGTTTAACTCCAATTCTTATGCCAGTTCCGGCGTTAAACGCCGGGATTTCTGAAGCTGATTTGCAACGCCGATTTGGGCCATCAAATCTTGAGAAAAGTATGAACTATTATACATTGCTGGAAAGCCCAGGATGTCTACTTTCCAACGCCATTGAGAGCGCGCCAATTGAGCTTCTGTAGCTCCAGAAAATTCACTTCGAGTGCAGGGAGGTCAGAATTCAATAGCATCTGCAGTTCTTTTCAGCCTCTGAATCAGATTTTTGCTCAGGACCCTCAATTTCAGCCAGAAAATACCTGAAATCCCAGAAAAACACACAAACTCATAGTAAAGTCCAGAAAAGTGAATTTTAACTAAAAACTAATAAAAAAATATAATAAAAGTAATTAAAACATACTAAAAACATGCTGAAAACAATGCCAAAAAGCGTATAAATTATCCGCTCATCAAAACTCGAAGCCGATCTCAAAACTAAAGCTACACGACCCTCCACAGAGGATAGCTTTCAGAAAGATCAAGATCCATTCACCAGGGAAATTATGAAGACAAAAATCCCAAAAGATTTCAAACTTCCGGATATGACTCTATATGACGGCACCTCGGATCCCAACCACCATCTCAGCAACTTCAGAAGTAGAATGTACCTCACTGACGCCTCAAATGCAGTTCGCTGCAAAGCCTTTCCAACAACTCTTACCAAGATAGCCATTAGATGGTTCGATAGCCTACCTCCAAAATCCATCTCGAGCTTCAACAACCTGGCCAAAAAGTTCCTGGTCAGATTTTCCATACAAAAGGATAAGGCTAAACACGCACCTAGCCTACTAGGAATCAAGCAAGGAGATCGGAAG
>NC_029774.3:96886666-96887720 GCF_000817695.3 Arachis duranensis | reverse complement strand
TGAGTCTTGGCTGTGGCCCAAAGCACTCTGTCTTCCAGTATTACCACCGGATACATACATGCCACAGACACATACTTGGGTGAACCTTTTCAGATTGTGACTAAGCTTTGCTAGAGTCCCCAATTAGACGTGTCCAGGGTTCTTAAGCACACTCCTTTTGCCTTGGATCACAACTTTATTTCTTCTCTTTTTTTTCTTTCTTTTCTTTCTTTTCTATTTTTTCGTTTTTTTTCAGATTTTTGAAACACTGCTTTTTCTTGCTTCAAAAATCAATTTGATGATTTTTCTCAGATCTTCAATAACAGTTCTCCTTTTTCCTCATTCTTTCAAGAGCCAACAATTTTAACATTCTTAAAACAACAAGTTCAAAAGACATATGCACTGTTCAAGCATTCATTCAGAAAACAAAAAGTATTGTCACCACATCAAACTAATTCAACTAGTTTCAAAGATAAATTCGAAATCCTGTATTTCTTGTTCTTTTGTTTCAAAGATGAATTCGAAATCCTGTACTTCTTGTTCTTTTGTGATTAAAGCACTTTTCATTTAAGAGAGGTGATGGATTCATTGGACATTCATAGCTTTAAGACATGAACTCTAAATTTTATTAATCATGAATTAAGAACAAGACTCAGAAATAGATATAAGATTACACTAGTAGTAATAGAAAACAAAAATTTAAATAGGCTCCTAATGATAGAGGTTATCACAGAGTTAGGACTCAACAACCTTGATTTTGAGAAGTGGATGCTCCCTCAAATTGAGGGGAGAACTTTTGGCGTTTCAACTCTTGAAGTTCACGGCCCTGCTTCTCTTGTTCCTTCAGCAATTTGCAGAGCATGTAGTTTTGATTCTGCTGTTCTTCCTTAAGTTGCTCCATAGTTTCTTGCAACTTGGTGATAGATGCTTCTAGGCTGGCCCAGTAGTCAATTTCAGGAAATTCAGGGAGGAACTCCTGCGCCCTCTTTTTGATAGAGTTGTCTTGCATTTGTCCTTCCATTGACTTCTTGGTGATTGGATGTTCAATGGGTATGAATTCATCTACTCCCATCTT
>NC_029774.3:96883695-96886515 GCF_000817695.3 Arachis duranensis | reverse complement strand
TCTTTTCCAAGCATAATGCAATGAATCATCACTGCTCTCTTGATGGTGACCTCAGAATGGTTGCTAGTGGGCAATATGGAAAGTAGTTCCAGTCATTCTCTGCTTATCCGGGGGTGGCCGAACGTGTTTAAATAGGAGAGGAGGAGAGATTTTCGAAGATTTAAGGGAGATTTGAGAAGATATGGAAAAAATTTGAGGAGATAACTGAGTTTTTGAAAGAGCCTAGGAAAGGATTTGAAATAGATTTTAAGAAGATTTTAATTTTTGAAATTAGAAGGTGAATGATGAAAGTTTGTAATGTGTTTATGCAGAAAAATATGGATCAAAACAAGAAAGTTTGAAAAAATTTGACATGGAAAACAAAATCTCCTCCCCCTGTCTTTCTAGCGTTAAACGCCCAGAATGGTATCCATTCTGGCGTTTAACGCCCATTTGTTGGCCAATTTGGGCGTTTAACGCCCAGCCAGGTACCCTGGCTGGCGTTAAACGCCAGAAATCCCTTTATCACTGGGCGTTTTGCTAAACGCCCAGGATGCTGCACACCTGGCGTTAAACGCCCAAAATGGTGCCCATTCTGGCGTTTAACTTCCAAAATGGCACCTTTACTGGCGTTAAACGCCCAGAATGGTGCCCATTCTGGCGTTTAACGCCCAAAGTACCCCTTACTGGCGTTTTTTCGCCAGCAAGCTCTTTTTCTCTACTTTTTGCACTGAATCCTTCTGTAACTCTGTGAATTCCTTCAATTTTGATAATTGCCCTTTTAGAATATGTATCAAACCTTAATTAAACAGAACAGATACACTGTTAATCACTGGGTTGCCTCCCAGCAAGCGCTTCTTTATTGTCTTTAGCTGGACCTTCACTGAGAATCACTCAAGTCTCAGTTTTGAGCATTCTTGCTCAAAATTGCTTTCAAGATAATGCTTGATCCTCTGTCCATTAACAATGAACTTTTTGTCAGAATCAGTATCCTGCAGCTCAACATATCCATATGGTGACACTCCTGTAATCGCATACGGACCCCTCCACCGGGATTTAAGTTTTCCTGGGAACAATCTGAGCCTAGAGTTGAAGGGTAGAACTTTTTGTCCTGGCTCAAAGACTCTGGATGACAACTTCTTGTCATGCCATTTCTTTGCCTTTTCCTTATAAATCTTTGCATTTTCAAAGGCACTGAGTCTAAACTCATCTAGCTCATTTAGCTGGAGTAATCTCTTTTCACCAGCTAACTTAGCATCCAGGTTTAGGAATCTGGTTGCCCAGTAGGCTTTATGTTCCAGTTCCACGGGCAGATGGCAGGCCTTGCCATACACAAGTTGGTATGGTGAGGTTCCTATTGGAGTCTTGAATGCTGTTCTATATGCCCACAGAGCATCATCCAAGCTCATTGCCCAATCCTTTCTTCGGGCTATTACAGTCCGTTCTAGGATTCTGTTTAGCTCTCTGTTAGAGACTTCAGCTTGCCCATTTGTCTATGGATGATACGGGGTAGCTACTTTGTGGCTAATTCCATATCGGACTATAGCAGAGTAAAGCTGTTTATTGCAGAAATGAGTACCCCCGTCACTGATTATGACTCTGGGAACACCAAATCTGCTGAAGATGTG
Organism: Arachis duranensis; assembly: GCF_000817695.3. Lineage (NCBI taxonomy): Eukaryota > Viridiplantae > Streptophyta > Magnoliopsida > Fabales > Fabaceae > Arachis > Arachis duranensis. Next base: position 96,884,908 of record NC_029774.3, on the reverse strand, counting down.
TTTCTGGAGGAATTTCAGCACCGTCTTAGTATCATTAGTGGGTGTAGCAATTGCTTCTACCCATTTAGATACATAGTCCACTGCCACCAGAATGTAAGTGTTTGAGTATGATGGTGGGAATGGACCCATAAAGTCAATTCCCCATACATCAAACAACTCAATCTCTAAGATCCCTTGTTGAGGCATGGCGTACCCGTGAGGCAAGTTACCAGCTCTTTGGCAACTGTCACAGTTACGCACAAACTCTCGGGCATCTCTATAGAGAGTAGGCCAGTAGAAGCCACATTGGAGGACCTTAGTGGCTGTTCGCTCACTTCCAAAATGTCCCCCATACTGTGATCCATGGCAATGCCACAGGATCCTCTGTGCTTCTTCTCTGGGTACACATCTGCGGATAGCCTGGGTTTTGAATCCTGCTTTGTGAGTAAGTACTTAAGAGCAGCATGGTCAGTGTACACAATCACCTTTGATCCCACTAGATAGGATCTAAACTTGTCAATGGCATAGACCACGGCAAGTAACTCTTTTTCTGTGGTTGTGTAATTCTTCTGTGCATCATTTAGAACATGGCTGGCATAATAAATGACGTGCAGAAGCTTGTTATGCCTCTGTCCCAACACTGCACCAATGGCATGGTCACTGGCATCACACATTAGTTCGACTGGCAATGTCCAGTCTGGTGCAGAGATGACTGGTGTTGTGACCAGCTTGGCTTTCAGGGTCTCAAATGCCTGCAGACACTGTGTGTCAAACACAAATGGTGTGTCAGCAGCTAGCAGGTTGCTCAGAGGTTTTGCAATTTTAGCATGTTTTAATTAGTTTTTAGTAGAATAATATTAGTTTTTAGGCAAAAATCATATTTCTGGACTCTACTATGAGTTTGTGTGTTTTTTTGTGATTTTAGGTATTTTCTGGCTGAAATTGAGGAAGCTGAGCAAAAATCTGAATTAGGCTGAAAAAGGACTGCTGATGCTGTTGGATCCTGACCTCCCTGCACTCGAAATGGATTTTTTGGAGCTACAGGAGTCCAATTGGCGCGCTCTCAACGGCGTTGGAAAGTAGACATCCAGGGCTTTCCAGCAATATATAATAGTCCATACTTTGCGCGAAGATAGACGTCATAACTTGGCGTTGAACGCCAAGTACATGCTGCTGTCTGGAGTTAAACGCCAGAAAAACGTCATGATCCGGAGTTGAACGCCCAAAACACGTT
>NC_029774.3:96878910-96879765 GCF_000817695.3 Arachis duranensis | reverse complement strand
GCCAAGCCAGTGGTTCAACCACAAAGGCGGCTGAATCCAGCTATGAAAGAAGTGGTGCAGAAAGAGGTCACTAAATTACTAGAGGTTGGGATTATTTATCCTATTTCTGACAGACCCTGGGTGAGCCCTGTCCATGTTGTCCCTAAGAAAGGTGGCATGACAGTGATTCATAATGAAAAAAATGAACTGGTTCCCACAAGAACAGTTACAGGGTGGCGTATGTGCATTGTTTATAGAAGGCTCAATACAGCCACCAAAAAGGATCATTTTCCTTTACCATTCATAGACCAGATGCTAGAAAGACTAGCAGGTCATGAATACTACTGCTTCCTGGATGGATATTCAGGTTATAATCAAATTGCGGTAGATCCCCAAGATCAGGAGAAAACGGCATTTACGTGCCCATCTGGAGTATTTGCATACAGAAGGATGCCATTTGGCCTGTGCAATGCACCTGCAACCTTTCAGAGGTGCATGCTCTCAATTTTCTCTGATATGGTTCATCAGGCATGAATAAAGTAGTAGATTTTTTTTAGAATAAAGAAGTAATCTATATTTTTCGAGTTCTTAATAATAAAAAATTTATAATTAATTATGTGTGGTGGCAATACTTTTTGTTCTCTGAATGAATGCTTGAACAGTGCATAACTTGTACTTTGAATTTGATGAATATTGGCTCTTGAAAGAATGAGGAACACGAAAAATATTATTGATGATCTGAAAAATCATGAAATTGATTCTTGAAGCAAGAAAAAGCAGTCTCAAAAAAAAAAGGGAGCAATAGAAAAAGCCATGAGCCCTTAAAACCAAAAGGCAAGGGTAAAAAGGATCCAAGGCTTTGAGCATCAATGGATA
>NC_029774.3:96878386-96878840 GCF_000817695.3 Arachis duranensis | reverse complement strand
GGCTAAATCAAGCTGTCCCTAACCATGTGCTTGTGGCATGCAGGTCCAAGTGAAAAGCTTGAGACTGAGTGGTTAAAGTCGTGATCCAAAGCAAACAGAGTGTGCTTAAGAGCTTTGGACACCTCTGACTGAGGACTTTAGCAAAGCTAAGTCACAATCTGAACAAGGTTCACCTAGTCATGTGTCTGTGGCATTTATGTATCCGGTGGTAATACTGGAAAACAAAGTGCTTAGGGCCACGGCCAAGACTCATAAAATAACTGTGTTCAAGAATCAACATAATACACTAGGAGAATCAATAATACTATCTGAATTCTGAGTTCCTATAGATGCCAAAACTGTTCAGAAATAAAAAGCTACAAGCCCCGCTCATCTAATAAGAATCTGAGCTTCATTTAAAACTCTGAGATATTATTGCTTCTTAATTTCTTTTCATCCTATTTTATTTATCTAG
>NC_029774.3:96876755-96878208 GCF_000817695.3 Arachis duranensis | reverse complement strand
ATATTAGTTTTTAGGCAAAAATCATATTTCTGGACTCTACTATGAGTTTTTGGGTTTTTCTGTGATTTCAGGTATTTTCTGGCTGAAATTGAGGAAGCTGAGCAAAAATCTGAGTTAGGCTGAAAAACGACTGCTGATGCTGTTGGATCCTGACCTCCCTGCACTCGAAATGGATTTTTTGGAGCTACAGGAGTCTAATTGGCGCGCTCTCAACGGCGTTGGAAAGTAGACATCCAGGGCTTTCCAGCAATATATAATAGTCCATACTTTGCGCGAAGATAGACGTTGTAACGTGGCGTTGAACGCCAAGTACATGCTGTTGTCTGGAGTTAAACGCCAGAAAAACGTCATGATCCGGAGTTGAACGCCCAAAACACGTTGTAACTTGGAGTTCAACTCCAAGAAAAGCCTCAGCACGTAGATAGCTTTAGTCTCAGCCCCAGCACACACCAAGTGGGCCCCAGAAGTGGATTTCTGCACCAATTATCTTAGTTTACTCATTTTCTGTAAACCTAGGATACTAGTTGAGTATAAAAACTACTTTTAGAGATTTATTTTGTACCTCATGACATTATCACATTTTACATTGTATCTCTACGGCATGAGTCTCTAAACTCCATTTTTGGGGGTGAGGAGCTCTGCTGTGTCTCGATGGATTAATGCAACTACCACTGTTTTCTATTCAATCACACTTGTTTCCATTCTAAGATATTCATTCACACTTAAACGTGATAAATATGATGATCCGTGACACTCATCACCATTCTCAACCTCCTCCGCTCTATCTTTGATTGAATGTGTATCTCTTGGGATCCTGGTTCACGAATTTGAATACCTCTCCTGACAACAAAGTGTTCGAATTCTTACATCCAGAGTCTTCGTGGTATAAGCTAGAATTATTGGCGGCCATTCCTGAGATCCGGAAAGTCTAAACCTTGTCTGTGATATTTTGAGTAGGATCTGGGAAGGGATGACTGTGAAGAGCTTCTAACTCGCGAGTGTTGGGCATAGTGACAGACGCAAAAGGATCACTGGATTCTATTCCAACATGATCGAGAACCGACAGATGATTAGCCGTGCGGTGATAGTGCACATGGACCATTTTCACTGAGAGGATGGGAAGTAGCCATTGACAACGGTGACACCCTACATACAGCTTGCCATGGAAAGAACCTTACGTGTGTGAAGAAGAAGACAGTAGGAAAGTAGAGATTCAGAGACATAGCATCTCCAAAACTCCAACCTATTCTCCATTATTGAATCACAAGTACTTTTTATTTCATGTTCTTTTATTATGTTGCAAACAAAAACCCTTTTCATTATTAATCTCCTGACTAAGAGTTACAAGGTAACCATAGCTTGCTTCAAGCCAACAATCTCCGTGGGATCGACCCTTACTCACGTAAGGTATTACTTGGACGACCCAGTGCACTTACTGGTTAGTTGTGCAGAA
>NC_029774.3:96866151-96868866 GCF_000817695.3 Arachis duranensis | reverse complement strand
CAGTCTCGGATTCCCAGGATCCTACTCGGAATACCACAGACAAGGTGAGACTTTCCGGATCCTCATAAATGCCGCCATCTATCTAGCTTATACCGCGAAGATTCTGTTGGGGAATCTAAGAGATACACATTCAAGCTCTGTTGCATGTAGAACGGAAGTGGTTGTCAATCACGTGCGTTCATAAGTGAGAATGAATATCTTGGAATAAGAATAAGAAAGATTTGAATAAAAGAGAATAGAATTGCATTAATACTTGAGGTACTGCAGAGCTCCACACCCTTAATCTATGGTGTGCAGAAACTCCACCGTTGAAAATACATAAGTAAAAAGGTTCAGGCATGGCCGAATGGCCAGCCCCCATATGGTCACAAGACCGAATGATCCAAAAAGACTCTAATACAATAGTTAAATGTTCTATTTATAATAAACTAGCTCCTAGGGTTTACATGAGTAAGTAATTGATGCATAAATCCACTTCCGGGGCCCACTTGGTGTATGTTTGGGCTGAGCTTGATCAATCCACGAGCTGAGGCTCCTCTTGGAGTTGAACTCCGAGTTATGACGTGTTTTGGGCGTTCAACTCCGGATCATGGCGTTTTTCTGGCGTTTAACTCCAGACAGCATCATGTACTTGGCGTTCAACGCCAAGTTACGTCGTCAATCTCCGAATAAAGTATAGACTATTATCTATTGCTGGAAAGCTCTGGATGTCTACTTTCCAACGCCGTTGAGAGCGCGCCAATTGGAGTTTTCTAGCTCCAGAAAATCTATTTCGAGTGCAGGGAGGTCAGATTCCAACAGCATCAGCAGTCCTTTAGTCAGCCTTTTTCAGAGTTTTGCTCAAGTCCCTCAATTTCAGCCAGAATTTACCTGAAATCACAAAAAAACACACAAACTCATAGTAAAGTCCAGAAATGTGAATTTAACATAAAAACTAATGAAAACATCCCTAAAAGTAGCTTGAACTTACTAAAAACTACCTAAAAACAATGCCAAAAAGCGTATAAATTTAGAGACTCATGCCGTCAACAAGAGATATGGTTCATCCCATAGATAGTACTTTGCATCTGTGATTAATTTCTTTGATTGCACCCTACTGTACTCTTTGGGTATGAATCTCACTGCCTTGTAGTTTGCAATGTCTGCAAACCATGGCACTTCCTGGATGGCAAAGAGTTGCTCATCCGGAAAAGTTTCAGAGATCTCAGTGAGAGGGAGGGACGCCCCTTCTACTGGTTCTATTCGGGACAGGTGGTCTGCTACTTGATTCTCTGTCCCTTTTCTGTCTCTTATTTCTATATCAAGCTCTTGCAGAAGCAACACCCATCTGATGAGTCTGGGTTTTGAATCCTGCTTTGTGAGTAGATATTTAAGAGCAGCATGATCATTGTACACAATCACTTTTGATCCTACTAAATAGGATCTGAATTTGTCAATGACTTAAACCACTGCAAGTAGCTCTTTTTCTGTGGTTGTATAATTCTTCTGTGCATCATTTAGAACACGGCTAGCATAATAAATGACGTGCAGAAGCTTGTCATGCCTTTGTCCCAACACTGCACCAATGGCATGGTCACTGGCATCACACATCAATTCAAATGGTAATGTCCAGTTTGGTGCAGAGATAATTGGTGCTGTGACAAACCCCAATTTGAGGGTTTATCTTGTATTGAATTTAGAGTATTTTGATAACCTTTTGTCACATTTAGCCTATAAATTAGCATGGTTTTGTTATCTCTCCCATATTTGTGCTTAAGTGTAAAAAACATGCTTTTTAAGCCTTATTTTGATGAATTCTAATTTCTCTTTGATTCCATAAGATGCCTTGATGTGTTTGCTAGTAATCTCAGGTTGAAATAGGCTAGACAAGGATCAAAGGAAGCAAGGAAGGAAGCATGCAAGTGGAGAGAAGCACAAAAAGCCAAAGATCTGATCCAGGCCATGCACGCGTACGCGCACAAGGCGCTCGCGCGCACATTGCAAACAGGCCATCGACGCGCACGCGTACCATTTGTTCTTTTGTTTTCTTTTAATAATGCAATTTGAGATAATTCATGTGATTGTGATGTTGTTGATTGTTGTTTTGTTAATTCTTTGTAATTGTTGGTTGTTGATTCCTTTTATTCTTACAAATAAAAATGCTTTCTTTCATTACCCTCCAAGTGTTTGATGAAATGCTTGAGAGGATGTTAGAGTAGGATTTTATGTTCTTGGCTTGAGAAGGTAACTTAGGATTTCTTGAGTCACTAGTGTCTAATTGATTGATAGTTGATAGCCATTAACTCTAGCCCTCATTAATCCAATTAGTGGAAAGCTAGGGTTTATGGACTATGATTGATATAACTCACTTGACTTTCCTTTGTTAATTGATTTAAGGATGACTAAGTGGGATTAATCCTTGCAACTACCATACTTGTGGCTAGTGATAATGATGAAGACCCTTGACAACCAAATTTTGCCAAGACCATTTTGTTAATAAAGTTTTCTTACCATTTACTATTCATGTTTCTCCTCTAAAACCCCAAATATAACTCACAACCAATAACAAAACACTTTATTGTAAATCCTAGGGAGAACGACCCGAAGTTTAAATACTTCGGTTATTAATTTTAGGGGTTTGTACTTGTGACAAACAAATTTTTGTATGAAAGGATTATTGCTTGGTTTAGAAATATACTTTACAACGAGATTTCATTAGTGAAATTCTAAACCGTC
>NC_029774.3:96860328-96866008 GCF_000817695.3 Arachis duranensis | reverse complement strand
CACTAGTGTAGAATTTTATTTTCCCTTTCCACCATGAATTCTCACTTTGGCTATGAGCTTGGTTCTAATTGTGTTGTAGGTAATGGGAGCCTCAATGAGGATGCATATCAAGGATGGAATAATCAAAGGTGGGAGGAGCCATATGCATATGATCAATCCTCATGGCAACAACCTCCACCAATGCACTATGAAGAAGAGCCATCCTATGGTGCGCATCAATTAAATGGCTATGGTGAATCTCCTTGTGATTTTCAAGAACCACCACCATATGCCTATGAATCGTATCCTCAACATGAGCCGCAACCATTCTCACAAGCCTCTCCATACCAAGCACCTTCCTATGATCCATATCCATCATATGACCAACCATCCATACCGTATTTTTACGACCATTTTGAGCAAGAACCTTTAGAACCACCACAACCCTATCTAGATTACTACAAAGAACCACCTCAATATACACAATCTCCACAACCCTACCAAGAGGAACCACCTTCCTATTATGAACCCTCTCTCCAAAATAATGAACCTTCCTATCCACCCCAAGCCCCAATAGATGACCCTCTCACTTTGTTACTTCAAGGACAAGAAGCCATGAAGCGGGATACACTTGAGTTTGTTACTAACTTGACCAAGGTAGTGTCCACCTTAGCCTACCAATGTTTGAATGCTCAAGGTACTCCCACGATCCCATGTGAAAAGTCAAAAGAAGAACAAAGCATGAAGGAGAAATTGGGAGATTCAGTGGGGGATGGAGGATGCTATTTTGTGTTGGAACAATTGGAGGAGCCTATGATCATTGAAGAAAAGGAAGAAGTGGTTGAAGACCTAGGAGATGTTGAAAGTCCATGGGAATGTAGCGTCATGGAGCATTTTTCCAAGAAGCTTGAAATTGATGTTGAGGAGGGTGCGCAACCTCCAAAGCATACCATCACTGAAGACTTGGAAGAAGCTTATCAAGACATGGATTCAATCATGGATGAATTCCTATCTACAATCGAATCCTCTCCCATTGGACATGAAGTTGGAGCTATGGAAGAGTGTGTACAACCTCCCGCGGAAAACAAAAATGACATGGTGTACATTGAAATTGAAGAATACGACGAGGTTGATCAAGAGATGAATTCATTCATCGATGAATTCCTATCTAAAGTTGAATCACCTCCCATGACACAATATGTCAACACCACACCATGTGACAAAAGGGAAAAGGTTAAACTTGAAGAAGCTTGTGAAGAGGTGGAAACAATCAAAGAGGAGCACAAAGAGGTAGATCGTGCATCGTCTAAGTGTGGGGAAATCTTCCTTCCCAAGCTACCATCAAACACAACATTTAAGTGGGTAAAATCTCTATCTCTAAGCTTTAATTTCTCACTTGAATATGGTTTGATTGAAAATGATGGTCAACTTAGAACTCTTTGTGGAATTAAAAGTAAGAATGAGTTGTGTAGTGGTTGGAAAGTAGATGTTAAGCTCATTAAGGTCAAGACCTCAAGGTATGGGGATGATATTGGGACAAGGATCACCTTGTATGGATCTAGGAGGAAGCATTGTCGGAGTAAAGAGAATTCCGTGTATCCACTACATTCATGTCAACTACCCATCCGGCAAAATCATGGAACTCAACTAACGGATGGATGCGAAAATAAGATATGGGATCCCGGTTCGATACGTGAAGATCAAATATGGGGACTCGTATTTTGGGTAGAAATCTGCCCAAACTTAATAAAAATGGTTGGAAATTCTGTCAACCAATTGAGGAGCATGGATCCTTGGAGATTCAAGGATGAGTACAAACATAAGCCACCATGACAAAGAGCTTTTCAAATGTCCAACTTAAGGACTTAAACTAAAAGTGCTAGGTGGGAGACACCCCACCATGGTAAACTCTTTCCAATCTTTTACATTTACTTAATAAGTGATTTGAATTACCATTGTAGGTAGATGTTTCATATAAATTTGTTTGTACAATTTAATTGTTAGCTTAGTCATATGCATGTTGTGTTTAGTAGTAGATGCATAATGTCAAAATTGCATTTTTGTGAATTGTATGATAGATGAGTGAATAAGAGTTGTGAACACTAAGGGGAGCACCAGAAATTTGTTTCTGATAAAAAAAAATAATAATAAAAAAAAAAAGAGAGAAGGGGGTGGACGCGAGCGCACCATGCACGCGCAAGCGTCCTTGTGACGAAGGTTTTTGAGCCAAACTCCAGAGAGTTGAGCCGGCTCTGGGCTAGCCTCAAGCCCCAGGCTCAACTCCACCTGCGCAAGCGCGCACATCGCGCCAACGCGCCATCTCATAACTTAGCAATGCATGCGCGCGCGCATCTGCCGCGCCCGCGTCCATGCGTGCTGCCACCACTTTAGGCCACACACCCGAGAGTTGGGCGTGCCTCGAGCCCACTCCAAGCCTCAGGCACAATCTACGTACGCGTGCGCGCACTGTGCGCGCATGCGCCCATACCTCATCTGCCATGCACGCCATAGCGCATTGCACGCTAACGCGCGGATCTCCAATTCTTCTCACTGCGCGCGGACGCGCATATGCCGCGTGCGCGCCGATCTAATGGCGCAACTTCCGGGCCATTCTCCAGAGAGTTAGGCCTGCTTTGGGCCAACTCTATGCCTCTAGCCCAACCTCATGCACGCGTGCGCCCGCTGTACGCGCACGCGTCCCTTCCTATATTTCTCATCCACGCGTAAGCGCAACGTACGCGCGTGCGTAGACCCCGAGTCTTCTTCATAGACGCGGACGCGCAGGGTGCGCGCGCGCGTCGATTTAAAATTAGGACAACCCTAATACGCGAAGAACGTTGCGCCGCAGCGCACTTCATTCTCCAACCCCCATCTTCTGTTCCTTCTTCTCTTCCCCCATAGCCGCCGCTGCTGCACCATCAACCACCGCCGCCGGCTACCCCTCCTTCTTCTTCTCTTACTATCCTCCCTCAACCCTCCTTCTCTCACTCCTTCACCGCATTCTCACTCTCACCCGTCGCTCTCTCTCTCTCCGCCCGAACGTCAAACCGTCACTGCGCCACCATCTCCGCCACCCAGTCCTCGCCGCCGGCAACCTATCCAACTCTCTCTCTCCCGCTCTGTCCTTACTCACTCGCTCTCTCTCATTCATTCCCTCTCTCCTTTTCCCGGGGCAGAACCACCGCGCCGGTATTCTCCTCCGCCACCATTCACGGCGGCACAGTGCCCAGACTCATTTCTCCTCCATTCTCCCTTCCGTTACTGAGTTCTCTGCTCCCAGGTTCCACTCAATGTTGTTCTATTTTGCTATTAGTCTGTAATTTCTGCTAGTTAGTTTAATTGCAAGTTAGTTAGTTTGAATTCGAATTTTGCATGATAGGCTAGTTAGAGATAACTGCGGTTAGGTAGCTAGGGCTGGATAGAGGATTCTAGGCCTGATAAGTGCTCCGTTCGTGCTTCATTTGCTGTATGCTATGTGGATGTTGCATGTTGCTTTTGGACTGTTTTTGTGTACTTCTTGCTGCCTGAATCCCATTTCCGTGGTGCTGTACTTGCTTGATGTTGTTTTATATGCTTATTGTGATGATTTGCTATCCGGGAACGTCCAATTTTAAGCCAGAATGCTGCCCGATTTTCAAGAAAATTAGTCCATTTTGGTCTTTAATTCAATTTTGGGCAACATCCATTTATCTTTGACCTCCCGGATTTGCATTTCTCATTATGAACATGAGCCACAACCTTTCTTTTCATTATGCATAAATCTCATCATATTACTAATCCATTTTCTTTAACCCACTAATTTCTTTAACTGTCTCCGCTTACTTTAACCCTCTTTGACAATTTTTCAAAATTATGATGATTTTCTTGCATTTTGAATATGAGTGGTCAATTTTAAAGAAATTTGCTTTCTTGGTTCATTCGTTCACTTTTACATATTCATTACAACATCAAAGATTGTTTCTTTTTGCTATTTGCCTCCTGAACATGCTTTATTTGTTAAATGCTAAATGTCTTATATATTCTATCACCTTTTTCAGGATGTCTGACAAAGGCAAAGCCATAGCCACTTCCTCCAAAAAGAGAAAACACTCTACCCCTTCTCTTCCTTCCACATATAAGCATTATGCCAAGAACCCCTTGAATGATGTGGACAAGGAAAACCAGTTATTGCCTTCCACCAATCCTGAAAAATTCCCTAATCTCTACTGTGAGCTCCGGTTTTCTAAGTATCGGACTACAAAGCTCAACATTGAGAAGAAGCTACTTCTCCCAATGGATGTGAGACGTTCCATTTCCGGTCGGATCATTGATTTGGGTATTGACTTTGTTGACCGAGATCTGGGGGATATTAATGTTTCTTAGGTGAAGGAATTCTACTGTAACTTCTTCCGTCCCACATTGGATTCGGTTCAGGTGAGGGGTAGAGAGATTATGATCACTGAGACTGCCATTGAGGAGGCATTACAGTGCCGGCATGTCTCGGATGAGTTGTGTGCCCATCAGCAGGCTGAGTTAGCCATACACAGTATGACCTTCGATTATGAGGCACTCAGGACTGTTATTGGGATACCAGAGGCTACTTGGGTTATGGATGCCAATAATACCAAGCCGAAGGGAATGATGTTTTCTCATCTGACTAGGGAGGCCAAGACTTGGCAGATGATCTTTGCTTGCTATGTCCTTCCCACCACCCATTTTTCTGAGATTCCTATGGAGATGCTCCTACTTATTGGGTGTGTGATGGAGGGGAAGGAGGTCTCTTTCCCTAGACTGATCAGACAGTGTATGTGGCGGGCGCATATTCGTGGCCTACTCCCATTTCCTACTTTGGTCACGAGTATGGCGGCCCTAGCCGAGGTACCATGGTTAGATGATGATGTGCGACCCCCGCCCCCTGATGATGATGATAAGGAGGTCACTATTCCTTGGGGTGGTTGGGTGCACGAGAGGCCAGTTGCTAGACGCCGTTCTCGGGCCAGAGCTCCCGTGGGGACACCTTCTCCTTCAGACCCTACCGCTGCCCCATCATCCTCTACTGCTGCAGCTCCTTCTTCATCCACTGATCCGCCGGCAGCACCTGATCCTACATATCTCCTCGTCCAGCGTCTTTTCCGGTTTTTAGAGGGCGAGAAGCGCCATATCCGACGCCGTCTGGATAGGATAGATCAGATGTTTGTGGCACAGGGCCTTGAGTTACCCCCACTTCCTGACTCTCCGGCCTCCGATGATCAGGATCATCAGGAGGAGGTTGCGGAGGCGCCGGTTCAGCAGCATTCCCCTACCACTACAGAGCCACTAGAGATTCCTGAGGAGCCGGTCCCACAGTCAGAGCCTGAGCCTATCGTTGTACCTCCCACTGATCCTCCGGTTTAGCATCGAGGACGATGCTTGGTTTTAAGTGTGGGGAGGGCACCAGTAGCACTATTTGGGAACCGGTGAACTTTTTCAGCCTAGTTATCTTATTTTGCACATTTTGTATATATTTGGATGCATTTCTAGTTGCTTTGGGATATTTTCATTGCTTATTTTGGATTTTAGTTATTCTGATACTTTTGGATATTTTAGATATTTTGGATGATAGATTTAGTACTTTTAGTTGGATCTTTATTTTCTTTGTACATTTTGCTTATCTTTGTTCTTAGTTTGTAGTTGTGATTAGAAATCATATTTTGGATTGCAAATATTTAGTCACCCTTTTTGC
>NC_029774.3:96858776-96859779 GCF_000817695.3 Arachis duranensis | reverse complement strand
TTCTTGTATATAGTTTGACAAAAGAAAAAGAAATGAAAAAAAAATGATGAAAGGAAAAGGAAATAAAAGTGAAAGAAAAAAAATGTATATAGAAAAAGAAAAAAAAAAGAAGAGCAATAAAGGGGACAAAATGCCCCAAAGTGAAGTCAATAAAAAGAAATCAATGCATAGGTGTTATGAATCAAATAAAGATGCATGAATATGTAGGAAAAAGTGAAGAATGGGTAGTTAGAGTAGTTTGAATTTGTATAGGTCATTATATAGGTTAGGTGGGAAAGTCTATGTTAATCAAAGATTCAAATCTTAGTCCACTTAACCATAAATGATCCTACCTTGACCCTAACCCCATTACAACCTAAATGAAAGACCTCATGATGGATGTATGCATGCATTGAATAAATGTTGATTGTTAGAAGAAATCAAATTTTGAAAAGCATGATTAGGAGAGAATTGAGTGAATTGACCCTTAAACACTTGAGTGAATAAGAGCGGATACACATATCCGGTGAGGGTTCAAAAGTTCAATTACATGTATTCACCCATATTATCTATATTCTTGCAAGTTTAAATTCTTTTTGATAATTCAATACAATTGTGGTTTGGACTTAATTTCTATTGCCTAGTCCTTGTGCTTACACATACTCTCTTGGCAAGTTGATATGTTTGAATTAAGCATTTGCATTTATTTTAGGTAGTTGCATTTAGATAGGACTCATATAGTTTAGTTGCATTCAATAAATGTCATTACCCTTAGTTCCTTCTTATTTTAGCATGAGGACATGCTAAGGCTTAAGTGTGGGGAGGTTGACAAACCCCAATTTGAGGGTTTATCTTGTATTGAATTTAGAGTATTTTGATAACCTTTTGTCACATTTAGCCTATGAATTAGCATGGTTTTGTTATCTCTCCCACATTTGTGCTTAAGTGTAAAAACATGCTTTGTAAGCCTTATTTTGATGAATTCTAATTTCTCTTTGATTCCATAAGATGCCTTGATGTGTTT
>NC_029774.3:96856572-96857087 GCF_000817695.3 Arachis duranensis | reverse complement strand
TGAAAGGTTGCAGGTGCATTGCACAGGCCAAATGGCATCCTTCTGTATGCAAATACTCCAGATGGACATCTAAATGCCGTTTTCTCCTGATCCTGGGGATCTACCGCAATTTGATTATAACCTGAATATCCATCCAGGAAGCAGTAGTATTCATGACCTGCTAGTCTTTCTAGCATCTGGTCTATGAATGGTAAAGGAAAATGATCCTTTTTGGTGGCTGTATTGAGCCTTCTATAATCAATGCACATACGCCACCCTGTAACTGTTCTTGTGGGAACCAGTTCATTTTTTTCATTATGAATCACTGTCATGCCACCTTTCTTAGGGACAACTTGGACAGGGCTCACCCAGGGGCTGTCAGAAATAGGATAAATAATCCCAGCCTCTAGTAATTTAGCCTCTTTCTGCACCACTTCTTTCATAGCTGGATTCAGCCACCTTTGTGGTTGAACCACTGGCTTGGCGTCATCCTCCAGTAAGATCTTGTGCATGCATCTGGCTGGGCTAATGCCCTT
>NC_029774.3:96849327-96852915 GCF_000817695.3 Arachis duranensis | reverse complement strand
CAACGTGTTTTGGGCGTTCAACTCCGGATCATGACGTTTTTCTGGCGTTTAACTCCAGACAGCAGCATGTACTTGGCGTTCAACGCCAAGTTACGACGTCTATCTTCGCGCAAAGTATTGACTATTATATATTGCTGGAAAGCCTTGGATGTCTACTTTCCAACGCCGTTGAGAGCGCGCCAATGGGACTCCTGTAGCTCCAAAAAATCCATTTCGAATGCAGGGAGGTCAGGATCCAACAGCATCAGCAGTCCTTTTTCAGCCTAACTCAGATTTTTGCTCAGCTTCCTCAATTTCAGCCAGAAAATATCTGAAATCACAGAAAAACACACAAACTCATAGTAGAGTCCAGAAATATGATTTTTGCCTAAAAACTAATATTCTACTAAAAACTAATTAAAACATGCTAAAATCTACATGAAATTACCCCCAAAAAGTGTATAAAATATCCGCTCATCACAAAACCAAACTTAAATTGTTGCTTGTCCTCAAGCAACTAGATAAATAAAATAGGTTTTAACAGAAATTAAGAAGTAATAATATTTTAGAGTTTTAAATGAAGCTCAGATTCTTATTAGATGAGCGGGGCTTGTAGCTTTTTATTTCTGAACAGTTTTGGCATCTCCCTCTATCCTTTGAATTTCAGAATAATTGGCATCCATAGGAACTCAGAATTCAGATAGTATTATTGATTCTCCTAGTGTAGTATGTTGATTCTTGAACACAGTTATTTTATGAGTCTTGGTCGTCGCCCTAAGCACTTTGTTTTCCAGTATTACCACCGGATACATAAATGCCACAGACACATGACTAGGTGAACTTTGTTCAGATTGTGACTTAGCTTTGCTAAAGTCCCCAGTCAGAGGTGTCCAGAGCTCTTAAGCACACTCTGTTTGCCTTAGATCACGACTTTAACCACTCAGTCTCAAGTTTGTAACTTGGACCTGCATGCCACAAGCACATGGTTAGGGACAGCTTGGTTTAGCCGCTTAGGCCTGGATTTTATTTCCTTGGGCCCTCCTATCCATTGATGCTCAAAGCCTTGGATCCTTTTTACCCTTGCCTTTTGGTTTTAAGGGCTCGTGGCTTTTTTTATTGCTCCCTTTTTTTTTTTGAGACTGCTTTTTCTTGCTTCAAGAATCAATTTCATGATTTTTCAGATCATCAATAATATTTTTCGTGTTCCTCATTCTTTCAGGAGCCAATATTCATCAAATTCAAAGTACAAATTATGCACTATTCAAGCATTCATTCAGAGAACAAAAAGTATTGCCACCACATATAATTAATTATAATTTTTATTATTAAGAACTCGAAAAATATAGATTACTTCTTTATTCTAAAAAAAATCTACTACTTTATTCATGCCTGATGATGATGAGAAAAACAAATTATAGCTTAATTGGAAATAAAATCAAAATAGACATACTAATTACTACTAAATATCTCCTAAGGTGAATTTCTATAATAATAACGCTATCACTAAGTTAAAGCAGAAAAATTGGAACTCAGCAACCTGTTTGTTTTGAGGAGTAGATGTTCCTCTAATCTGTGGGGTGTTTTTCAAGGATTAATTTTTGGCGCTTCAGCTCCCTTAGATCACGCCCTTGCTCCTCCTGTTCCTTGAGCAGTTTGCAAAGCATGCTACTTTGATTATCCTGTTCTTCCTTTATTTGGTCCATAGCTTCTTGCAATATGGAAATAGAAGCCTCAAGATGTTCCCAATATTCGAATTGAGTGTATAGCTCACATGAGATCAGTTGATGGACTTCTACTTCTTTTCCCAACATGATGCAGTGAATCATTACTGCTCTTTTAATGGTAACTTCAGAACGGTTGTTGGTGGGCAATATGGAACGCCCTATGAAATGAGCCAACCTCTGGCTGCTGGTTTTAGATCTTCTCTTTTGAGTTGGACTGGGATGCCAGTTGTACTGGTAGTCCACTTGGCTCCAGGGATGCATATGTCCTCCAGAACCTTGTCCAGCCCTTTATTGACCCTCATCATTCTCCTATTTAAGGAGTCTGGGTCATCTTTCAGTTGGGGAAGCTTAAATATCTCCCTGATCTTGTCAGAATTAGTATGAACGATCTTTCCTCTGACTAAGGTCCGATGGTCAAAGAGAGCAGCTCCAATTATTCTTTGCCTGTCTGTCTGCCATAGATTAGCATAGAACTCCTGAACCATGTTCCTTCCCACTTTCGTTTCAGGATTGGCCAGAATTTCCCAATTCCTGTTTCGAGTTTGCTCTTGGATCTCCGGATATTCATCTTCTTTCAGATCAAATCTGACTTCCGGGATCACTGATCTGTGACTCATTATCTTGTAGTAATGGTCTGAATGTTCTTTAGTTAAGAACTTCCCTTGGTTCCAAAGTGGCTTTGGAGCGCTTTCTTTCTTCCCTCTTGGGACGGTTTGCTTTCCTTTAGGGGCCATGATCTTAAGTGAGTATTCTTTTGTGATCACGGATAAGCACACCAAACTTAGAGCTTTGCTTGTCAGATAAACACACCAAACTTAGAGCTTTGCTTGTCCTCAAGCAAAAGAGAAGAAAGAAGAAGGATAGGAGGAGAGCAAGTGGTTGATGGTGATGAGGAGGGGGCGCCGAATTCAATAAATAGGGGGGGTGGGTAATTTTCGAAAATAGGAAAAGATAAGATATAAGATATGATTTGTAAAAGATAGATATGATAAGAAAAAGATATAGTTTAAAAAAAAGATTTAACTAGTAATTAAAATATAGATCTGAATTTTTAATTTTGAAAAAGATTTTAAAAATATAATTGAGTTTTGAAAACAAACTTAAAAGAGTTGGATTGGATTGAAAGACCATTTGTTTTTATGGATTAAGATATATGTAAAATTTTTGACACATGGATTTTTAGAAATCAGGGTTTTTAGAAAGCTAATTTGAAATGGGGGATGACAAATTGAAACATGTTTATGTAAGAAATCATGAATTGAAACATAAAAATTTAGAAAAATTAAGATTAAAAACAAATTTTTACCTCCTCCCACCATCCTGGCGTTAAACGCCCAAACGATGCATGTTTTGGGCGTTTAACGCCCAAATGCTGCTTCTCCTGGGCGTTCAACGCCCAGCTGATGCATGTTTTGGGCGTTGAACGCCAGGAAGTCCTTTGTCACTGGGCGTTTTTCTGAATGCCCATGATGCTAGCAGTCTGGCGTTAAACGCCCAAAAGGTGCTTCTTTCTGGCGTTTAACGCCCAGAAGATGCTCCTTTCTGGCGTTTAACGCCCAGATGGCTACCCTTACTGGCGTTCAACGCCCAGTGGGTGCTTCTTTTGGGCGTTCAACGCCCAAATTGTTTCTTACTGGCTTTTTCACGCCAGTGAGCTTCCAAATTTCCCTGTAACTCTATGACTTCAACCAATTGCCATTTCACCTTTTGAAGATACTTTAGCATCTACCTGTAAAACTTTAATTAATTAGAAAAAGAACGAATAAAATTAAATTTTTTGATTGGCTGGGTTGCCTCCCAGCAAGCGCTTCTTTAATGTCATTAGCTGGACTATTACTGATCTTCAATTAAGTCTCAGTCTTGAGCATTCTTGCTCGAAATTACC
>NC_029774.3:96847485-96847667 GCF_000817695.3 Arachis duranensis | reverse complement strand
ATCCCTTTTCTGTCTCTTATTTCTATATCAAACTCTTGCAGAAGCAACACCCATCTGATGAGTCTGGGTTTTGAATCCTGCTTCGTGAGTAGATATTTAAAAGCAGCATGATCAGTGTACACAATCACTTTTGATCCTACTAAATAGGATCTGAATTTGTCAATGGCGTAAACCACTGCAAG
>NC_029774.3:96846129-96847306 GCF_000817695.3 Arachis duranensis | reverse complement strand
TGTAAATCATGTTGCTTGTATGCGAAGTTTGTATTCGTAGGTTTTGATGAATGACAAACCAACAAACGACATGAAAGACAAACCAACAAACAACTTGAATGAACAAGCATGTTGAAAGATCAACCAACATTCAACGTTGAGGAATGAAGAGTTGAAAGCAACACAACAACAACAAGAAACTCAAGTCCACATCATTTGAAGACAAGTATAGTGTCTTAGGACTTAGGTAACTTCTTGTTAAGAACCAATTGCTAAATCTCTCAACACACACTCACAAAATGTTTTGATGCACATCTTGCAATTCAATGCTAGCCAAAAGGTTTAAAAACTTGTTTTCAAAAGTACAAAAGCATAGGAATTGACTCCAACAAGTTTGAGATCAATCCTAAGCATTTTGAAGTGATTTTAAGCCATTCTTTAAGGTTTGCATCGATGCACACTCATCTTGCATCGATGCAACCTAGCTTAAAATTCAAATTTCAGCGTCAAAGACACATTTGCATCGATGCAAAGTGTTATGCATCGATGCAAATAATTCAAAAACATAAAAAACGGCTAGTTTTGACATAAAGGCTTCATCCCATTAATTTCCCAACGTTTCTAACGTTTGGGGAATCTATAAATAGATGGATTGAAGCCTTATTTCACTAATTTTGAGTATTTGGAAACTATCTTGTTCATATTCTTTCATTCTACACACTTTTAAAGTGATATAACACACAAATTTGAGAGAGCAATATCAATTAGTTCAATAGTGCTAAACTTGTAATCACACACTCTTCTAGAGAGCACTCATTTCATCTCAACAATTCTTTGAGAATTGTTTTCTTGTACACCTTGTAAATTGGAGTGTGATCTCCAAGGTTGAGTCCAAGAGTTATAAACACTATAGTCGGTGAGGATACCAAAGAGGTATACTAAGTACTCAAGGCAAATCTTAGAGAAGGTATCTCTAAGTGGAGTGGGTTAGTATACGAGTGGTGATCATATACCGTGAGGTGTTAGAAACTAAGGACTCGGATTGTAAAAGGTTTTGCGCGAGCACCTTGAAGCTTGGCAATAGTGGAACTTCTCAATTGCGATTGAGAAAGAAAGTGGACGTAGGACAAGGATTGTGCCGAACCACTCTAAATAGCGTTTGCTTCTCTCCAAACTCATCTCTTCAATATTATTGTCT
>NC_029774.3:96840067-96844899 GCF_000817695.3 Arachis duranensis | reverse complement strand
AAACAAAATGAGATGTTGAAAAACGAGAATATCAATCTTGGAAAGGATAAGTGTAGCACAAGTAGTGATCCATACAAATCTTGTAAAATGCATGAAAATTAAATTACAAATCTTAAGAACACTTTAGCTAAGTTCAATGAATCTTCAAAGAACTTAGATAAAATGTTGAAAAAGCAAAAGCATGTTCATAATAAGGAAGGTTTGGGTTTTGAAAAAGGAAAATTTAAAAATGCTAAAACTCCTATTAGGCAACCGCAAGCTCAAAAGGCAAGCATGCCTAAAAGGAATGAAGCCTTTAAACATCCTCTTCAACATGCTTCATTTAGAAATTATAATCACAATGTATTTAGATCAAAAGATGTTGCATTTAGGAAATAACCTAGGCAACCATTTAGAAACATGCATAGGATGCATAATCCAAATGTCATATGTCATTATTGTAATAAAGTAGGTCATATAGCACCCGTATGCTTTACTAGAATTAAACATATAAACTTTCGTAGTCAAGATACGGGATGGGCACCTTATGGGCATTATGCTCATATTAACCATCAAGGACCCAAATTCACTTGGGTACCTAAATCCCAATTTTAATTATTTTGTAGGTACGTGTTGGAGCTAAGGATACAAATTGGTATGTTGATAGTGGATGCTCCAAACACATGACCGGTGATGAATCAAAGTTCACCGCAATAGAGCCTACAAATGGAGGAAACGTGATCTATGGAGACAACAACACCGGCAAAGTAATCGGCGTTGGAAAAGTTGGTAAAAATCCTTCTACCTCCATAGATAATGTTATACTTGTCAAAGGTCTCAAACATAATCTCATTAGTGTTAGCCAACTTTGTGACAAAGGAAAGTTAGTCACCTTTGATTCAAAATGTTGTTTGATAAAAAGGCAAGACACTAATGAAATTGTGCTAATTGGGCACCGTGTTGACAATGTATACATGATTAATCTAAATGAAGTTTCCTCAAATGATGTGAAATGCCTTGTTAGTAAAAATGATGAAACTTGGTTATGGCATCGTAGAGTAGCTCATGCTAACATGGACCATCTTAGCAAGTTGGTCTCTAAAGAGTTAGTAATTGGCTTACCAAAGCTACGTTTTGAAAAAGACGTCCTTTGCGACGCATGTCAAAAGGGAAAACAAGTAAAGGCCTCTTTTAAATCCAAAAACATTGTTTCAATAACAAGGCCATTACAACTTTTGCACATGGATTTATTTGGTCCTTCTAGGACTATGAGCTTTGGTGGCAATTACTATGCTTTAGTTATTGTTGATGATTACTCTCGATTTACATGGACCTTGTTCCTAGCAAACAAGAGTGATGCATTTCGAGCATTCAAAAGATTAGCCAAAGTTATTCAAAATGAAAAGAATTTGCATATATCATCTATTAGAAGTGATCATGGTGGAGAATTTGAAAACAATCTTTTTGAAACTTTTTATGAAGAAAATGGCATTGAGCATAATTTTTCCTCTCCTAGAACACCACAACAAAATGGTGTGGTTGAAAGGAAAAATCGTCATTTAGAAGAAATGGAGAGAACTATGCTCAATGAGACTAATATTCCTAAGTACTTTTGGGCGGATGCGGTTAGTACCGCGTGTTATGTTATGAATAGGATTATCATTCGACCTATTCTTAAGAAAACACCGTACGAATTGTACAAAGGAAGAAAGCCAAATATTTCCCACCTTCACGTCTTTGGTTGTAAATGCTTTATTCTAAATAATGGAAAAGATAACTTAGGCAAATTTGATGCTAAGGCTGATGAAGGAATCTTCTTAGGCTACTCTTTAACTAGCAAAGCTTTTAGAGTATATAATAAACGCATCATGACTATGGAAGAAAGTATTCATGTCGCTTTTGATAAAACTAACCGTTGTTGTGCTAGAAAAGATTTTGATGAAAATGTAGAAAACTTTGATTCACTAATTTTGAATGGTGAAGACAAAGAAAAAGAGTTAAATGAAGCCTCTACAAGCTCAACAAAGGATAGTGTTCAAGTTGAAGAAATTGAACCATCACAAGCACAAATAAATGCACTTCCAAAGGATTGGCGTACTTCAAAGGATCATCCTCTAGACAACGTCATTGGTGATGTTTCGAAAGGGGTAACAACTCGATCCACTTTTAGAAATTTATTTGCATATAGTGCTTTTGTTTCTCAAATTGAACCATCTACCATTGAGTCCGCAATTGATGATGAACATTGGGCTATGGCAATGCAAGAGGATCTTAACCAATTCAAACGAAATGACGTTTGGGAATTGGTGCCTAAACCAAGTAATCAAACAATTGTAGGAACAAAATGGGTTTTTAGAAATAAACTCGATGAAAATGGTACAATTGTTAGAAACAAAGCTAGATTAGTAGCTAAAGGTTATAATCAAGAGGAAGGCATTGATTATGACGAAACTTATGCTCCCGTAGCTAGATTAGAAGCAATTAGGATGTTACTTGCTTTTGCATCCTCTTATAACTTCAAACTTTATCAAATGGATGTTAAGAGTGCACATCCTCTTATTACTTCAAACTTTATCAAATGGATGTTAAGAGTGCCTTTCTTAATGGTTTCATTAAAGAAGAAGTATATGTTGAACAACCTCCCGGTTTTGAGAATTATGAAAATCCTAATCATGTTTTTAAACTCAAGAAAGCTCTTTATGGTCTTAAACAAGCTCCAAGAGCTTGGTATGAACGTTTGAGCAAGTTTTTAATAGAAAAGGGTTTTAGAAGAGGGAAGGTTGATACAACTTTATTTATCTTGATTGAAAACAAAAATATCCTTTTGGTACAAGTTTACGTCGATGACATAATATTTGGTTCAACTAACGAATCACTTTGCAAGTTTTTCTCAAACCTCATGCAAAATGAATTTGAAATGTCCATGATGGGCGAACTCAACTTCTTCCTTGGTCTGCAAATCAAACAAGGAAAAGAAGGAACTTTCGTTAGCCAAACCAAATAACTTAAGTGCGGTGAAAAGGATTATGAAGTATCTCATAGGAACATTGAGTGTTGGATTGTGGTATCCGAAAGGATCCACTTGTGATTTTGATTGGTTATTCCGATTCCGATTTTGCTGGTTGCAAATTGGATAGGAAAAGCACTAGTGGCACTTGTCACTTGTTAGGAAACTCTCTTGTTTCATGGCATAGTAAGAAACAAGTAAGTGTAGCCTTGTCTACCGCCGAAGCCGAGTATGTAGCCGCCGGTAGTTGTTGCGCCCAAATTTTATGGATGAAACAACAAATTATGGACTATGGACTCATGCTTGATCACATTCCTATCAAATGTGATAATACTAGTGCAATAAATTTAACCAAGAATCCGGTTCAACATTCAAGAACCAAGCATATTGAGATTAGACATCACTTCATAAGAGACCATGTTGAAAAGGGTGATGTGGTTATTGAATTTGTCGAAACTAGTAAACAACTAGCGGACATCTTCACTAAACTTTTATGTAAAGAAAGTTTTTTTAACATCCGAAATGAACTTGGTATCTTGGATTCTAATCTAATATGATTTGTTTGAATTCAATTGTATTCATATTGCTATTTTTGTATCTCTTACTAACTTAAGCATTGGAGATATCCAATTAGCCATTGTTTTGTAGGTTTATGAATGAGTGATTAATCTTGAGGTAGATTGAAGAATTTGAAGATTATAAACAATGGAGGATCAACAAATTGAAGTTTATAATGGTTTAAGTGAGTATATACATGATGGAACTCAAATGATTGAAGAAAGAACCACCAAAGGATGAAAATTTGGTGATTTTGGGCAAAATGATGTATGTTGCATCGATGCAACCAAGCTTTGCATCGATGCAAAGCACACGACATGCTATGTGCATCGATGCAAAGCCTATTGCATCGATGCAAACTCGACCAAATTGCACAAAAACACGTGAATTTGGCATTTTTGAGCAACAAAACCCCACTTTTTCATCATCTTCAACCTCACAACTCATATCCCCACATTCAAACCTCCATAACCTCCAAAACAAGCTCACATATAGCTTCATACAACTCACAAAACTTTGATACCCACTACAAACAAACTACATATTTGAAGTCCCCACATTCTCCTTTACAAAACCCATAAAACAAAATCATCCACAATGCCTAGAATCAAGAGAACCATGAAGAAGTCAAAAGGCTCTTCAAGTGTGGTTCCACCTCCAAATAATCATCCTTTGGCAAGGTACTTTGCTTCTAATGAAGATCTTCAATTCTATGAGGCAAGGCTCGCCGGAAGAAAGGAAATTCCTCCGAGGTATTTGGATCCGACCCTTCTTGTCATTCATAAGTTTGATACTCTTAAGGCTATTCTAGTTCATCAAGGCCTCATGGATTTTGTTCAAATTAAGAGTAAATATTATCCGAATTTAGTTGCCATAGCCTATAGTACACTCATGATTGAGATTGATGAGGAAGATGAATCAAATTTCACATTATTCTTCAAGATAGGAAGAAAGGATTATAGGCTAGATGGTGATGAGTTAGCCACCATTTGGGAGTTGCCAAATCAAGGTGACTTGTTTCAAGGTGGTAAAACCCCAATTGATGAATGGGGTTATTCAAAGGAAAATGCCATGCATTTGTTCAACCTTGTACAAGGAGCTCACTCCAAAATTAGTTGCAATTCAATGAGTGCGGAACATAGAACTTTGTTATATCTAGTCACCTATGTATTGCAACCTAAAATATCCGGGCATGCGAATGTAAATGATGAAGATTTGATTGTCATGTGGGCTATGATAAATGGGATTAAGATTAATTGGCCATACTTTATAGTACAACATATGATTA
>NC_029774.3:96838714-96840010 GCF_000817695.3 Arachis duranensis | reverse complement strand
TTTGGGCGATTCTGTTTGTTTCCTCCTGGAGTGCGTGGTGATAGAGGGCTGTCCGGTCGTTCTCCGGTGTCAATTTCGTCCTCTTGTTCAGATGCAGCGCGGTCATTGTTGTGAGGGTTGTCCGCCATGGTAGAGGGATGACTTCCAGGTCCCCGGCAACGGCGCCAATGTTCCGAGGGTTACCTGAAACGTGTAGCTCGGTCGTCTGGAGAGGCCCGAGGTGGGGGTTCAGGGACCCGAGCTTGATATGTAGAGTGGTTGGTGGTTGTACCTGCAATGACACTCCGATGCTTAAGTTAGCATGGGTCCAAGCAGATATGTGTAGAATGTGGAGTGAATGCCATACCTGGTGCTCCAGTGTATTTATAGTAGTTGGCCGTGATCTTCCCTGGATAAGATATTCTTATCTTATCTTATCTTTGGGAGTTTTATCTCTATCTTTGTGGAACTGCCTTTTCTAGGCCTTTTCGGCCTTTAGGTTTTGGGCTGCGTTCCTTTTGATGGGCCTTCCTTGCTTTATTGTCCGAGGTCCGACCTTTAGGCGTGAGCCTTGGGACGAGGTCGGACCTTTTATGATTTTGCCGAGTTGGAGGAGCCTGGTCAGGGTATGAACAAAAAGTTTGAGGATATTTTGAAGTTTTGAGGATTTGAAAAGAAGAAATAAGTTTGCAAAACAATGATTTCAAAAAGACTTCCGCTAAGCAAAAACTTTGATATCAAAATCGTTTTCTTTCGATAAACGCCCTTTAAAGGAACAAATGCACATATTTAGGGGGAACTCCTGCAAAATTTTTTTGTGAAGTCTTCTCCAAAGCTTTCTATAAAACCAAGTGCATTATTGTTGCTTTCAAAATCATTTATAAATGCATATCCTCAAAATTGGTTTGTCATTATCAAAAAGGGGGAAATTGTAAACCATGTTGCTTGTATGCAAAGTTTGTATTCATAGGTTTTGATGAATGACAAACCAACAAACGACATGAAAAGACATACCAACAAACAACTTGAATGAACAAGCATGAAGAGTTGAAAGCAAACACAACAACAACAAGAAACTCAAGTCCACAACAGTTGAAGACAAGTATAGAGTCTTAGGACTTAGGTAACTTCTTGTTAAGAACCAATTGCTAAATCTCTCAACACACACTCACAAAATGTTTTGATGCACATCTTGCAATTCGATGCTAGCCAAATGGTTTAAAAACTTGTTTTTCAAAGGTACAAAAGCATAGGAATTGACTCCAACAAGTTTGAGATCAATCCTAAGCATTTTGAAGTGATTTTAAGCCATTCTTT
>NC_029774.3:96834799-96835429 GCF_000817695.3 Arachis duranensis | reverse complement strand
GGTGGAAGCTGGAGTGGTGTTAGACGCCACCTCCTTGTTTGTTATTGGCGTTTGAACGCCAGAACCATGTTCCCTTTGGGCGTTCAACGCCAGATTCATGCTTGTTTCTGGCGTTGAACGCCAGGAATGAGCATGGTCTGGGCGTTCAGCGCCAGCATCATTCCTCTCTGAGCTCTGATTGTCCTCAGAGGGATTTTGAGTTGACATCTGTTCATTTCTTGGCTTCCTGTTGCTTTGGAATGAGGTATTTAATGTTTTCCCACTTCTTAATTGAACTGCTTGGCATTCTTCTGCTATTTGTTTTGGCAGTTGCTTTTCTGTCTGCTTTAATTGCACTTCCATATTCCTGTTAGCCATTCTTGTTTCCTGTAATATTTCCTTGAATTCGGCTAGCTGCTGAGTTAGAAAGTCTAATTGCTGATTAAATTCATTAGCTTGATCTACCGAACTGAGTTCTGCAGTTACTGTTTTAGCTTTTTCTTTCGTGGAAGATTCACTACTTAGGTACAGATGTTGATTTCTGGCAACTGTATCAATAAGCTCTTGAGCTTCTTCAATTGTTTTTCTCATATGTATAGATCCACCAGCTGAGTGGTCTAGAGAAATCTGAGCTTTTTCTGTAAGCCCATA
>NC_029774.3:96832777-96833808 GCF_000817695.3 Arachis duranensis | reverse complement strand
TAAAGAAAAATTATTTTTGAAAAAGGTTCCAAAGGGGATAACCAATTATCAAGAACAACTTGAAGATCAAGGAAGAACCAAGAACACTAACACGAGGTTTTTAGAGAAAATATAAAATATGCAATTAACACCAAACTTAGAATAAGACACTAAACTCACGAAAAATAATTAACATTCTGTAGAATCTTGCATGCCCCAGAAAGCTTCTGATTGCCTTAACATTGGCAGGTGGTAGCAATTTTTCAATTACCTCTACCTTTGCTTTATCCACCTCTATTCCCTTGCTTGAAATTTTGTGCCCAAGGACAATTCCTTCAGTCACCATAAAGTGACATTTCTCCCAGTTTATAACCAGGTTAGTCTCTTGGCACCTTTTCAGGACAAGGGCTAGGTGATTAAGACAGGAGCTGAATGAGTCTCCATATACTGAGAAGTCGTCCATGAAGACTTCCAGAAATTTCTCCACCATATCAGAGAAGATGGATAGAATGCATCTCTGAAAGGTTGCGGGAGCATTACACAGACCAAAAGGCATCCTCCTGTAAGCAAACACGCCAGAAGGGCAAGTAAATGCTGTTTTCTCTTGGTCTTGA
This sequence comes from Arachis duranensis, assembly GCF_000817695.3. Classification (NCBI taxonomy): domain Eukaryota; kingdom Viridiplantae; phylum Streptophyta; class Magnoliopsida; order Fabales; family Fabaceae; genus Arachis; species Arachis duranensis. The sequence continues at coordinate 96,833,215 of NC_029774.3, read as the reverse complement.
GGATCTACTGCAATTTGATTGTAATCTGAATAGCCATCCAAAAAGCAGTAATAATCATGACCAGCTAGTCTTTCTAGCATTTGGTCTATGAATGGTAAAGGAAAATGATCCTTTCTGGTGGCTATATTGAGCCTTCTATAGTCAATACACATACGCCACCCTGTGACTGTTCTTGTAGGAACCAGTTCATTTTTTTCATTATGAACTACTGTCATGCCTCACTTTTTGGGGACAACTTGGACAGGGCTCACCCAGGGGCTATCAGAAATAGGATAAATAATCCCAGCCTCTAGTAATTTAGTGACCTCTTTCTGCACCACCTCCTTCATGGCTGGATTTAGCCGCCTTTGTGGTTGGACCACTGGTTTGGCATTATCTTCCAATAGGATCTTGTGCATGCATCTTGCTGGGCTAATGCCCTTAAGATCACTTATGGAC
>NC_029774.3:96832258-96832625 GCF_000817695.3 Arachis duranensis | reverse complement strand
GCATACTTCAGGGATGGTGGTAGTGGTTTGAGTTCAGGTTTGGGAGGCTTATCATCCTCCTGAGAAATTTTCAAAAATTCTTTTGTTTCCTCTAGTCCTTCCTGATCAGGCTGAACATCCTTGAAGATGTCCTCAAGCTCTGATTCTAGACTTTCAGTCATATTGACCTCTTCCACCAAAGAGTCAATAATGTCAGCGCCCATGCAGTCATTTGGTGTGTCTGGATGCTGCATAGCTTTTACAGCATTCAACTTGAACTCATCCTCATTGACTCTCAGGGTTACTTCCCCGTTTTGTACATCAATGAGAGTTCGTCCAGTTGCTAGGAAAGGTCTTCCTAGAATGAGAGTTGCACTCTTGTGCTCCT
>NC_029774.3:96830075-96832185 GCF_000817695.3 Arachis duranensis | reverse complement strand
CTTAAGATCTCTTTCATGAACTTAGCATAAGAAGGTATTTGCTCAAGTGCCTCTGCAAACGGAATCTTTATTTCAAGAGTCCTTAGATAGTCTGCAAAGCGGGCAAATTGCTTATCCTGCTCCGCTTGGCGGAATTTCTGAGGATAAGGCATCTTGGCTTTATATTCTTCAACCTTAGTTGCTGCAGGTTTATTCCTTACAGAAGTGGTTGAAGAAGCCTTTTTAGAGGGATTATTATCAGCACTCTCAGGTGTTTGATCCTCCCTTGGTGTTTGAACGCCAGGATTGGGTGAAGATTGGGCGTTTAACGCCAACTTTTCTCCCTTTTCTGGCGTTTGAACGCCAGAACTGGGCAGGGAATGGGCGTTTAACGCCAGCTTTCTCCCTTTTTTCTGGCGTTTGAACGCCAAAAGTCTTCCTCTCTGGGCCCTTATTGTGCTCAGAGGGATTTTGGACAGTGGTTTGGTCATCCTCTGTCAATTGTTCCTTATTTGGCTTTTTGCTACTTTGAGCAGTGTTATTCAATGCCTTCCCACTCCTCAGGTGAACTGCTTGGCATTCTTCTGTTATCTATTTAGATAGCTGCTGTTTTGCCTGATTCAACTGCGCTTCTATGTTCTTGTTAGCAATTTTAGTTTCTTGGAGCATCTCCTTAAATTCTGCTAACTATTTTGTCATCAGGTGTAATTGCTGATTAAGCTCAATCATCTGTTCTTGAGGATTAGGATCAGTGGCTACTGCCATAACTTCCTCTTTTGTAGAGAACTCATTGCTAGCGTACAAATATTGATTTCTAGCAACAGTATCTATAAGCTCTTGAGCCTCTTCAATTGTCTTCCTCATGTGTATAGATCCACCAGCTGAGTGGTCTAAAGACATCTGAGCTTTTTCTGTAAGCCCATAGTAAAAGATGTCTAGCTGTACCCACTCTGAAAACATTTATGAGGGGCATTTCCTTAGCATACCTCTATACCTCTCCCAGGCATTATAAAGGGATTCATTATCCTCTTGTTTAAAGCCTTGGATGTCCAGCCTTAGCTGTGTCATCCTTTTTGGAGGGTAGAATTGATTCAGGAATTTGTCTGATAACTGTTTCCATGTTTTTATGCTTGCTGTAGGTTGGTTATTCAACCACCTCTTAGCTTGATCTTTTACAGCAAATGAAAATAGTAATAGTCTGCAGACATCCTGATCCACCTCTTTATCACGTACTGTGTCAGCAATTTGTAAGAACTGTGCCAGAAACTCAGTAGGTTCTTCCTGTGGAAGACCGGAATACTGGCAATTTTGCTGCACCATGATAATGAGTTGAGGATTTAGTTCAAAGCTGCTTGCTTTGATGGGAGGTATACAGATGCTACTCCCATATGCAGCTGTAATGGGGTTAGCATATGACCACAGAGTCCTTCTGGACTGCTCAATTCCACTTAGGTCCATGATGGAGAAAGGGAATATGATATGAATTCACAAGTGAAGTAAATTGTTTTTTTTTTTTTGAATTGACCGAAAAAAAATAAAATAAAATAAAAGGAAAACAAAATAAATTTTTGAAAACTAAAAGAAAATAAGATCAAATCAAATTGAAAATTAAATCAATTAATTAGTTAAAAAGATTTTGGAATAAGCAATTGAAAAGATATGATTGAAAATTATTTGAAACAGATTTGATTTTTGAAATGAGGAAAGAGAAAAACAACAGAATGACACCAAACTTAAAATTTTTAGAAAATCAAACACAAATTTTCGAAAATTTTAAAGGTAAAACACAAAGAAGACACCAAACTTAGAATTTTTAAAGAACAAGAAAGGACTAAGAACATGCAAATTCGAAAGAAAGAAAACAAAAGCATGCAATTGACACCAAACTTAAAATATGAAACTAGACTCAAATAAAAGACTCTAAACCAACAAAAACAAAACAGTCCTAATCTAAGCAACAAGATAAGCCGTCAGTTGTCTAAACTCGAACAATCCCCGGCAACGGCGCCAAAAACTTGGTGCACGAAATTGCAATCACACTTTTGCAATCCCGCACAACTAACCAGTAAGTGCACTGGGTCGTCCAAGTAATACCTTACGTGAGTAAGGGTCGATCCCACAGAGATTGTCG
>NC_029774.3:96822999-96829260 GCF_000817695.3 Arachis duranensis | reverse complement strand
GGGAATTCTGAAGCTGATTTGCAACGCCGATTTGGGCCATCAAATCTTGGGCAAAGTATGGACTATTATACATGGCTGAAAAGCCCAGGATGTCTACTTTCCAACGACGTTGAGAGCGCGCCAATTGGGCTTCTGTAGCTCCAGAAAATCCACTTCAAGTGCAGGGAGGTCAGAATCCAACAGCATCTGCAGTCCTTTTCAGCCTCTGAATCAGATTTTTGCTCAAGACCCTCAATTTCAGCCAGAAAATACCTGAAATCACAGAAAAACACACAAACTCATAGTAAAGTCCAGAAAAGTGAATTTTAACTAAAAACTAAAAAAATATAATAAAAACTAATTAAAACATACTAAAAACATGCTGAAAACAATGCCAAAAAGCGTATAAATTATCCGCTCATCAATTCCCTTGTGCTCTTCCTTGATAACTTCCACCTCTTTGCAAGCTTCTTCAATTTCAACCTCTTCCTCTTGGTAGCTATTTTCCAATTCGATCTCTTCTTCATTGTTCACCAAGGGCATGGGAGGTTGTGCTTCTTCTTCTTTAATCTCCATGTCAAGTCCAATGGGAGAGGATTCAAATGTAGATAAGAATTCATTAATGATTGAATCCATCTCTTGATCATCCCCTTCAAAGTCTTCAACCATGATATGCCTTGGAGGTTGTACACCCTTCTCAACATCAAATTCAAACTCCTTAGAAGGGGGCTCTATGACTGGGCTTTCCCATGGACGTTCTGCATCTACTAAGTCTTCGACCACTTCTTCCTCTTCAACGATTACGGCTTTCTCTAATTGTTCCAATACAAAGTCATGCTCCTTACTGTCCACCGAAGTTTCTAGTATCTCCTTCATGCTACGTTCATCGTTAGATTGTCCATATGAAGCCATGGGGGTTCCTTGAGTATCTGAACGTCGGGAAGGTAATCGATTGATCGCTTAATCCAGTTGGTGAAGGGTTGCATGAAGTTTTTCCACTGTTTCCTTGAGACGCTCCCTTGATTCTTGGGTTGATAGATATGGACATGGTGCATAGAGAAGTGGTAGTTCTTGGGATTAATTGGATTGGAATTGGGGTGGATAGGGGTTAGGGTCAAACGAGGGTGAATGGTGATAGGGGGCTTGTGAGTGTGGTGGTTCAAAGCTATGTTGAGGAGGTGGTGTGTGGACATATGATGGGGCTTGTTGGTAACTACAAGGGGTCCACCATATCTATCATCTTGGTACGCACCTCGGAATGGCTCTTGACCATAGTAATTTGGTGGGTGTTGGTTGTCACGAGAGGGTCCACTATAACTATTGTCTTGGCATGCATTGTAGAATGGTCATCGTCCATGGTATTTTGGAAGGTTTGGTTGCCTAAAGGGTTGATCAGATCCTCGTGACTCCATCCATCTTTGATTGTTTTGACCTTGATGCATATTCGTGTTATAGCTTCCATTCCTTTCAACAATATTAGAACCAAACTCAAAGCGATGGGGGTGAGAACTCATAGTAATTAATAAAAATTAAAAACAAAAACAAAAATAAACAAACAAGAAAAAGAAAATATTTACAATAACCAATAATAGGGCACACGTTTGTAATTCCCTGGCAACGGTGCGATTTTGACGAACGGATTTCTATCGGTAAAGAAATTCACAAGAATATAATCGCATTGTAAGTACAGTTTCTAAACTAACAGAGAATCGTTTCGTACAAAACTTTGGTTGTCACAAGTAACAAAACCCAATAAAATTTATAACCGAAGTATTCAAACCTCAGGTCGTCTTCTCAAGGAATTGCAGGGAAGTATGATTTATTATTGGTTATGGAAAACAATATTTTTGGGTTTTTTGAAAGGTTGAACAGGGAAAATAAATTGCAGAAAAAATAAATTAATAATTACAAAAACTCTTGACAAGATAAGAAAATTGGACGTCCTATCCTAGTTATCCTTATCAATTATGATGAGAATTGGATTTTTCTCCCACCTTATTAACCTCTAACTATGAAAGTAAGTTAAGTGGAAGAATCAATTTGATTCCTCAGATCCTAGTCAATTCCTAAGAAAAGACTAGAGTTATTGGAATTCAAATTAATTAGCAAAGATAACAATTATCAATCACAATGAGTTTGATAACTAAAGTGTCTCCAATTAATCAATTCATCAATTAAAGCCAAGAATATAAAAAGCTAAGTAAAAATCATAAATTTGAAATACCTCAAATTATATTTAAACATAAATTCAAATCTAACATGAAAGGGTTCATAAGCCAATTTGGCAACATGAGTCAAATACAAGTAAAAGCATTAGAGTATCTAAAAGTAGAAGAGAAACATAAATTAAAGTAACATTGAACCTGGAATGAAGAAGAATAATCCTAAATCCTAAATCCTAAATCCTAAATTCTAAGAGAGAGGAGAGAGCCTCTCTCTCTCTCTAGAAACTACATCTAATCCTGAAATTGTGTATAATGAATGTTGTATTGGTATCCTCATGAATGAATGCATTCCCCCACTTTATAGCCTCTAATCTGTGTTTTCTGGGCCGAAAACTGGATCAAAACAGCCCAGAAATTGCCCCCAGTAATTTATGTTAATTATGCAGATCGCGCATGTCATGTGTACGCGTCGTCCACGCGTGCGCGTCATTTAGTGTTTTCCTTGCCACGCGTACGCGTCGTCCACGCATCCGCATCGGTGTTTGCTGGTCATCTCCTTGGTTTCTTGTATTCCTTCCATTTTTGCAAGCTTTTTCTCCATTCTCTAAGCCATTCCTGCCTTATGAAGCCTGAAACACTTAACACACGGATCACGGCATCGAATGGTATAAAGGAGAATTAAAATACACAATAAAAAGATCTCTAGGAAGCAAGTTTTCAACCATAAAACAACTTTGGAAAGGAATTGTAATATCATGCTAATCATATGAATAAGTGGATAAAGACTTGATAAAACCACTCAATTAAACACAATATAAATAAAAAAATAATGGTTTATCACAGTCATAGTGCATCTTTAAGCTTTACATGCATGCATGAAACATCATGTGCTTTGCTTCTATGAGATAATAAAACTATAAAACTAGAAAGTAAACAAATAAAACACAAGGTTAATTGACTTCTGTAATTGCTTGAAATTTGTGATTGATCATGATTGTCTCAAGGGTTATTTTTTGCTCAAATGATGTTAATGGTGGAATACCAAACTTAGTACCACACATTCACCCTTGATTTTGGTACAATCACCTTGGTGTGCAACACCAAACTTAATTCCTTGCAATACATAGAAATTCAACTAACCATTTATTCTGAAAAGATTATGAAAAAAGTTAATTTCCTAAGGTTGGGTTGCCTCCCAACAAGCGCTTCTTTAACGTCACTAGCTTGACGGTTGTCCCTTGTTATGGCGGATGATGATCATAGTGCCTTAGTCCCTCCCCTCTCACAGTAAGCTTTTTCCAGTATCCTTCTTGATGATTTCCACATGTTCAAGTGAGAGAATTTTGTTCACTGTGTAGTATTCAGAAAAGTGTGGAGATGTTTCTATTGGTTGGTAGGTTAGCATCACTTTATCCCCTGGTGAGAAGCCTTTAGTGGGGATTTTCTTGTTTCTCCAACCTCTTGGCACCTTTTTCTTGGGATACTTCTCTTTTTCAGGAGACGATTTATGCTTTGGGGATTCAATGTCTGGGAGGTTCTTGTTGAGGGTCTCATATGGAGGCTTTGGTTGTAGTTCTTTCTTGAATCCTTGGGCTTGTTCCAACACTTCTACCTTTTCCCTTCCTCTCCAGCATGGGTGTAAGTGCTTTGGAAGTACTTCCTTCCTAGTAGGCTCAGTGTCAGGAACTTCCTTGTTGGTTGGCACAATTGGAAATTTTGCTCATGGATCTTCTTCGGTTTTCCTGACTTCCTGAGCTTTTTGTATCTCTTTAGCTTCTTTCTTTTCTTTTAGGCAGGGGTTTAAGAATTCTTGATGTGACTCCCTGGTTGCTTCCTTTGGGTCTCCATCATCAATTTTCGTACATTCCTTCTCTTGAGTAGGATCCTACAAGTTTCTAAAGACATTGAATACTAGGTGATCGTCATGCACTCTTAGCATCAATTTTTCTCTTTCAACATCTATCAGTGCTCTTCCTGTAGCTTGATGTGTGGAAAATGATCCAACAAAAAACTCCCCGACAAGTGTACCGGGTCGCATCAAGTAATAATAACTCACATGAGTGAGGTCGATCCCACAGGGATTGAAGGATTTAGCAATTTTAGTTAGGTTATTGATTTAGTCAAGCAAACAAGTGTTTATTTGAGTGATTTATATTCAACAGAAGCTAAATTGCATGAAATTTAAAGGGAGGGGGGAATTGACAGTAAATTAAAGAGCAGAAGAAGTAAAAGAGCTGAATCTTAAAGAACAAGCAATGTAAATGACTGAAACTTAGATTGTAAGAAATGTAAATGGCATAATCTTAGAGTGCAAGAAATGTAAAATTGCTAAAAGAGTAAAAGGATTTGGGAGCTGGGAATTTAAAATTAAACAAGAGAATATAATTAAATAGTAATCAATACAGAAAGTGAATTCAACTCAATTATGAAATCTAAAAGAGAAGTTGAAGATCTCAGGGGCTGAATGAGACTATAAAACAAGTATAGATCTCAATTCCTTCCTTGATCCAACAGAGAATAATTTCAGAAGAAATAGAGATGAAAGCAATAAAGAGAACTTAGATCCAAATCATAATTCCTTGAAATTATGCAGAAAGTAAACAAAAAGAGATCTCAGATCAAGAGTGAAATATAATTCCTTCAATTCTCAATCCAAGATTCAAAACAAAGAGTGAAAAGTGTAGAAGTAAGAACAAAGAAGAAGAAAATTCAATTCTTAATCCCAATTCCCAAACCCAAAGCTAAAATCTAAAATGAGCTCAAAAATGAAAAATAAAAAGTAAAAGTGTCAAAAAGGTCCTTGACAAACCCCAATTTGACGGTTTGTTTTGTATTGAATTTAGAGTATTTTTGATAACCTTTTGTCACATTTAGCCTATGAATTAGCATGGTTTTGTATCTCTCCCATATTTGTGCTTAAGTGTAAAAACATGCTTTTAAATCTTATTTTGATGAATTCTAAGTTTCTCTTTGATTCCATAAGATGCCTTGATGTGTTTGTTAGTAATCTCAGGATGAAATAGGCTAGGCATGGATCGAAGGAGCAAGGAAGAAGCATACAAGTGGAGAGAAGCATAAAAAGTCAAAGAAGCAAAGTCAGCCATGCACGCGCACGCGCACAAGGCGCTCGCGCGCACATTGCGAAACAGGCCAAGGACGCGCACGCGTACCGTGCGCTCACGCGCCGATAGTGGCACATGACCTCATTAATGTAACACGTGCCTGGCGATTTTGGAAGGTTTTCAGCAACCAACTTTGGCGCCAAAATGCATATAAGAGCCAAGGATTGAAGGGGATTGATACACATTCACATCCATAGACTAATTAGGGGATAATTAGATAGATAGTTAGTTTTAGAAGTAATTTCTAGAGAGAGAAGCTCTCACTTCTCTCTAAAATTAGGATTAGGTTTAGGTTAATCTCTTTTCTTAGATCTAGATTTAATTCATGCTTTGATTCAATTTTCCTTTATCAATTCTTAATCTTCTCATCTCTTTCTTTCTAGTTATGTGCTTTGATAATTGTAATTCTTCATTTTGTTTTGGATATATTGTTGTTCCTTAGTTTCCTTTCAATAATGCAATTTGAGGTAATTCATGGTAGTTATGATTTCTTTAATTGTTGTTGTTAATTCTTTGCAATAATTGTTGTTAGATTCTATTTTTGTTATCAAATCACTATGCTTTTCTTTTATGCCTTCCAAGTGTTTCATGAAATGCTTGGTTGGATTTTAGTGTAGCTTTTGTCCCTCTTGGCTTTGGTTGAGTAATTAGTGACTCTTGAGTTATCTAATCCTTTTGTTGATTGATAATTAGAAGTTGCTAATTGATTTGAATACCTCTAAAGCTAGTCTTTCCTTTAGGAGTTGATTAGGACTTGAGGAATCAAATTGATTCATCCACTTGACTTTCCTCCATGGTTAGAGGTTGACTAAGTGGGAGCAATGGACAATTTGCCATCACAATTGAGGAGGATAACTAGGATAGGACTTCTAGTTCTCATATCTTGCCAAGAGCTTTGCTAGTTGTTAGTTTATTTTCTTTGCCATTTATATTTCTTGTCCAAAATCTTAAAAACCCCAAATATAACTCACAACCAATAACAAGACACTTTATTG
>NC_029774.3:96821754-96822967 GCF_000817695.3 Arachis duranensis | reverse complement strand
CTCAAGGAATTGATCACTCCTATTGGCAACAACTTCCGGATACTTATAGGTATAATTTCCATCCTAATGCATGTCAATTTAATGGCTATGATGACTCTTTTTGTGACACTCAACAACCACCATCATATGCCTATGAATCTCATCCTCAACATGAACCTCAACCATTCTCACAAGCCTTTCCATACCAAGCACCTTCCTATGATCCATATCTATCATATGACCAATCATCCATACCATATTTTTATGGCCATTATGAGCAAGAACCTCTAGAATCGCCACAACCATATCAAGATTACTCCCAAGAACCACCTCAATACTCACCATCTCCATACCTTTATCAAGAGGAACCACCTTCCTACCATGAATCCTCTCTCCAAAATAATGAACCTTCATACTCACCCCAAGCCCCAATAGATGATTCTCTTACCTTGCTACTTCAAGGACAAGCGGATATGCAAAGGAACACCTTAGAGTTTGTGACTAACTTGACCAAGGGAGTGTCCACCTTAGCCTACAAATATTTGAACGTGCATACTTTAGCCTACAAATGTTTGAACACTCAAGGTGCTTCCCTAGCCACATATGGAGAATCAATTGAAGAGCAAAGCATGAAGGAGAGATTGAAAACTCCGGTGGGGGATGAGGGATGCTATTTTGTGTTGGAACAATTGGAGGAGCCTATGATCATTGAAGAAAAGGAAGAAGTGGTTGAAGATCTAGGGGATGTTGAAAGTCCATGGGAATGTAGCATCATGGAGCACTCTTCCAAGAAGCTTGATATTGATGTTGAGGAGGGTGCGCAACCTCCAAGGCATATCATCATTGAAGACTTGGAAGAAGCTTATCAAGAGATGGATTCAATCATGGATGAATTCCTCTCTACAATGGAATCCTCTCCCATTGGACACGAAGTTGAAACTATAAAAGAGTGTGCACAACCTCCCAAGGAAGATGAGAATGGCATAGTGTATATTGAAATTGAAGAATATGAAGCGGTTGATCAAGAGATGAATTCATTCATCAATAAATTCCTATCAAAAGTTGAATCACCTCCCGTTACACAATATGTCAACACCACGCCATGTAACAAAAGGGAAAAGGTTGAAATTGAAGAAGCTTGTGAAGAGGTGGAAACAATCAAAGAGGAGCACAAGGAAGTGGACCTTGCATTGTCTAAGTGTGGGGAGGTCTCCCTTCCCAAGTCACCATCCAA
>NC_029774.3:96818307-96821746 GCF_000817695.3 Arachis duranensis | reverse complement strand
GAAGCCTTCTTTCCCAAGTTACCATCTAATACAACAATTAAGTGGGTAAAATCTCTATCTCTAAGCTTTAATTTCTCACTTAAATATGGTTTGATTGAAAATGATGGTCAACTTAGAACTCTTTGTGGAATTAAAAGTGGAAAAGAGTTATGTAGTGGTTGGAAAGTAGGTGTTAAGCTCATTAAGGTCAAGACCTCAAGGTATAGGGATGATGATGGGACAAAGATCACCTCGTATGGATCTAGAAGGAAGCATTGGTGGAGTAAAGAGAATTCTGTGTGCCCACCACATTTATGTCAACCACCCATCCGACAAAATCATGGAACGCAACTAACGGATGGATGCGAGAATAAGATATGGGATCCCGGTTCGCTATGTGAAGACCAAATATGGGGACTCGTATTTTGGGTAGAACTCTGCCCAAGCTTAATAAAAATGGTTGGAAATTCTGTCAACCAATTGAGGAGCATGGATCCTTGGAGATTTAAGGATGAATACAAACATAAGCCGCCATGACGACAAGCATCTCAAAATGTCCAACTTAAGGACTTAAACTAAAAGTGCTAGGTGGGAGACACCCCACCATGGTAAACTCTTTCCAATCTTTTGCATTTACTTAATAAGTGATTTGAGTTACCATTGTAGGTAGATGTTTCATACAAATTTGTTTGTACCACTTAATTGTTAGCTTAGTCACATGCATGTTGTGTTCAATAGTAGATGAATAATATCAAAATTGCATTTTTTGTGAATTGTATGATAGTGAGTGAATAAGAGTTGTGAACACTAAGGGGAGCACCCAGCAATTTGTTTTCTGAAAAAAAAAATGTGTGTGGACGCGCGCGCACCATGTACGCGCACGCGTCCCTGTGTGGATGCACCACGAGCCACACTCCCGAGAGTTGGGCCTCCCTTGGGTAAACATTATGCCTTGAGCCCAACACGACCCACGCGAACGCGCACTGCGTGCGTGCGCGCCGTTTTTAAGAACATGGACGTCACGCGGACGCGCACCTGCCGCGCCCGCGCTGAATTGCTGCTGCAATTGATTGAGCCAAACCCCAGAGAGTTGAGCCATTTCTGGGCTAGCTTTAGGCCCCAGGCCCAACTCGATCTGCGCGAGCGCACGCATTGCGCCAGCGCGCCTCATCACAAATCGACAATGTACGCGGACGCGCACTTGCCGCGCGCGCGTCCTTGCGTGCTGCCACCAATTTAGGCCACGGACCCGAGAGTTGGGCGTGCCTCAAGCCCATTCTAAGCCTCAGGCCCAATTTAATGTACGCGTGCGCGCACTGTACGCGCACGCGCTCTTGCCTGTTCTGCCATCCACGCTAGAGCGCACTGCACGCTCACGCGTGGACCTCCAATTTTTCTCACTGCGCGCGGACGCGTACATGCCGCGTGCGCGCCGATCTGATTGCGCGACTTCCAGGCCATTCTCCAGAGAGTTAGGCCTGCGTTGGGCCAACTCTAAGCCCCTAGCCCAACCCCATGCACGCGTGCGCGCACTGTACGCGCACGCGTCCCTTCCTATTTTGCTCATCCACGCTCAAGCGCGTTGTCCGCGCACGCGTAGGTCCCAAGTTTCATCAAGGGACGCGGACGCGCAACTGGCGCGCGCGCGTCGATTCAAAATAAGGGATAACCCTAGCACGCGTAGCACACTGCGCAGTCGCGCAACCCTTTTCCCCCAATTTCATCTTCTTCATCTTCTCTCCCACGACCGCCGTTACAGCAGCAGCGCCGGCCACCACCTCCGGCCAACTCATAAACTCTCTCAACCTCCGACCAACCCCACTCATTCTCTCTTTCCTCCACTCACCTCACTCTCTCTCTCTCTCCCCTCCGTCTCTCAGTCTCACCGGTATCCGCGGCCATTACCGCCGCCGTTCCACCATCACCACCGGCGACTCGCTTCCTCCACCCACTCACCATTCTTTCTTTTTAAGCCACTCCCTCTCCGCCTCCGCCCGTTTCTCACCTTCACAGCACCTGCGGCAATTCCCGCCGCCTCCAATCTGCCATAACCGCCACCGTTCACGGCGGCACAGCTCCTGGCACTATTTCTCCCCAGTTTCCTTTCCATTCTTCGTTCTTCTCTGCTCCCAGGTTCCTACTCCATTTTTTGTATATTTTCTGTTTTTTTCCTTTTTTTATTGTTCATGTATGCTAGTTACTGTATTGCATGTAATTAGTTTGCTTTCAAATTTTGTCTGTTAGGTTAGATAGAAATAATTGCGGTTAGGTAGCTAGGGCTGGATAGAGGATTCTAGGCCTGATAAGTGCTCCATTCGTGCATAATTTGCTGTCTGCTTATTTGGATGTTGCATGCTGATTTTTGGACTGATTTTGTGCATTTCATGTTGCCTGAATGCTATACCACTGTCACTTTGCCTAATTGATGTTGTTTTCTATGCTTCTTGTGCTAATTTGCTATCCGGGAACGTCCAATTTTAAGCCGGAATGCTGCCCGATTTTCAAGGAAATTAGTTTCATTTTGGTCTTCATTTTAATTTTGGGCGAATTTCCGTTTCCCTTTTGACTTCCCGGATTTGCACAATCATTGTGAACATGAACCATATCTTTTCTTTTCACTGCGCATAAATATCATCATGTCACTAATCCAATTTTCTAACTCACTAATTTCTTTAACCATCTAACTTCCGCTCACCTTTAACCCCCTTTAACAATTCTTTCAAAAATATGATGATATTATTGCCTTTTGAATATGAGTTGTGAATTTTAATGAAGCTTGCTTTCTTGGTTTACTTGTTCACTTTTGCATATTCACTGCAACATCATGATTGTTCTTTGATAATTGTATCCTGAACATGCCTTCTTTGTTACATGCTAAATGTTCCATATATTCTGCCATATTTTTTAGGATGTCGGATAAAGGCAAAGCCATAGCCACTGCCTCCAAGAAGAGAAAACACTCTACCCCCGCCATTCCTTCCATCTACAAGAATTATGCCAAGAACCCATTAAATGATGTAGACAAGGAAAATCAACAGTTACCTTCTACCAATCCAGACATATTCCCCAATCTCTACTGTGAACTCCGGTTTTCCAAATATCGAACTACAAAGCTGAACATTGAGAAAAAGTTGCTCCTCCCTACTGATGTGAGACGGTCTATTACCGGTCAGATCCTTGAGTTCGACTTTGTTGACCGAGATTTAGGGGATATCAATGTATCTTGGGTGAAAGAATTCTACTGCAACTTCTTCCGTCCGACATTGGATTCGGTTCAGGTGAGGGGTAGAGAGATTATGATTACTGAGACTGCGATTGAGGAGGCGCTACAGTGCCGGCATGTCCCGGATGAGCTGTGTGCCCATCAGCAGGCTGAGTTAGCCATACACAGCATGACTTTTAATTATGAGGCACTCAGGTGTGTTATTGGGTTACCAGATGCCACATGGGTTATGGATGC
>NC_029774.3:96816368-96818283 GCF_000817695.3 Arachis duranensis | reverse complement strand
CCACCACCCACTTCTCTGAGATTCCTATGGAGATGCTTCTACTTATTGGGTGTGTCATGGAGGGGAAGGATGTCTCTTTTCCTAGGCTTATCCGACAGTGTATGTGGCGGGCGCATATTCGTGGCCTACTCCTATTTCCTACATTGGTCACGAGTATGGCGGCCCTAGCTGAGGTCCCATGGCTGGACGATGATGTGCGACCACCGCCCCCTGATGCTGATGACAGGGAGGTTACTATCCCCTGGGGTGGTTGGGTGCATGAGAGACCACTTGCTAGACGCCGTTCTCGGGCCAGAGCTGTCATCGGGACACCTTCACCATCAGCCCCTACAGCTGCCCCATCATCCTCTACAGCTGCAGCTCCTTCATCATCTACAGATCCTCCAGCAGCACCTGAGCCTACGTATCTCATGGTCCAGCGTCTTTTCCGGTTCTTAGAGCGAGAGAGACGCCATGTTAGACACCGTTTGGACCGGATAGACCAGGCACTGATTTCTTTGGGTGCTGCGCTACCTCCGCTTCCCGACTCTCCGGCATCCGATGAGCAGGATCATCAGGGGGAGGAGGCGGAGGCACCGATTCAGCAGGATGCCCCTGACATTACAGAGCCACCGCAGACTCAGGAGGAGCCGGTTCCACAACCCGAGCCAGAGCCTATCGTTGTACCTCCCACTGATCCTCCGGTTTAGCATCGAGGACGATGCTTGATTTTAAGTGTGGGGAGGGCACCGGTAGCACTATTTGGGAACCGGTGAACTTTTCAGCCTAGTTATCCTATTTTGCACATTTTTGTATATATTTTGATGCATTTCTAGTTTGCTTTAGACACTTTTTGCTTATTTTGGATTTTAGATATTTTGATGCTTTTGGATATTTTTAGACGTTTGGATGATAGATTCCGTACTTTTAGTTGGATTTTTCTTTATACATTTTAGTTGATCTTTTAGTTTGTGGTTGTGATTAGAAATCATACTTGAATTGCAAATATTTAGTCACCCTTTTCGCATAAGAAATTGGTTTTAAATTGGTTTTAAACGAAAAAGGAAAGGGTGAACTAAGAAAATTTTTGAATTTTTCAATCACAACAATGCTTAGTCAAATATTGAAATTTTCCAAGAAGTTTAAATATAGGGCATCGACCCAATTGATTGAAAGAAAATTTTTAATGGAACTTGCTTGAATTTCATACTTTGTGAATCATGTATTGAACTAAGAACACAAACTTGTGAGACTTGAGCCTATTGATGTGGTTACATTTTGTAACCACTTATTTTCCATTCTTGTGTGAATTTGCTCTCTTTCTATGATTGTAATCCTTGATTTGCTTGATTCTATATGTCCATTTATTTCTTGTATTTATGCATTTGTATGATTGAGGCCATTACTTCATTAGCCACTTACCCAAATAGCCAACCTTTTATTCTCCATTGTTAGCCAATTTTGAGCCTATGACTTATTCTCAATTTAGCACATTACAAGCCCAAGGCGGAAAAACCAATAAAAGTCCTTGTTTGGATCTTTGATTGGCCTAGGATAGTGAGAGTGTTTATTATTCAAAGTTGGTGAGGCTTGGGAACATTGGATGGGATAAAAGGGGGTAGTACACTTTCATGTTTAGGAATTGGGTACATACTCATGTATTGATTAAATGAATAGACCTTATGCATTGATGTTCTTGTATATAGTTTGATAAAAGAAAAAAAAAGAAATGCAAAAAAAAAGAAAGAGAAATAAAAGTGAAAATGAGAAAAACAAAAAGAAAAACAAAAAGAAAAAGATAAGAAAAGGAAAAACAATTGTATATGGAAAAAGAAGAAAAAATAATAAAGAGGGGACAAAATGCCCCAAAGTGAGTTCAATAAAAGAGAATCAATGCATAAGTGTTATGAATCAAATAAGGATGCATGAATATGTA
>NC_029774.3:96797898-96816310 GCF_000817695.3 Arachis duranensis | reverse complement strand
GGGTAGTTAGAATAGTTTGAATTTGTATAGGTCATTATATAGTTAGGTGGGGAAGTCTATGCTAATCAAAGATTCAAATCCTAGTCCACTTAACCATAAATGATCCTACCTTGACCCTAACCCCATTACAACCTAAATGAAAGACCTCATGATGAATGTATGCATGCATTGAATAAATGTTGATTGTTAGAAGAAAATCAGATTTTGGAAAGCTTGATTAGAAGAGAATTGAGTGAATTGACCCTTAAACACTTGAGTGAATAGAGCGGATACACATATCCGGTGAGGGTTCAAAAGTTCAATCACATGTGTTCACCCATCTATATTCTTGCAAGTTTAAATTCTTTTTGACAATTCAATACAATTGTGGTTTGGAATTAATTCCTATTACCTAGCCTTGTGCTTACACATGCTCTATTGGCAATTTGATATGTTTGAATTAAGCATTTGCATTTACTTTAGGTAGTTGCATTTAGATAGGACTCATATAGTTTAGTTGCATCCAACAAATGTCATAACCCTTAGTTCCTTCTTATTTTAGCATGAGGACATGCTAAGGTTTAAGTGTGGGGAGGTTGACAAACCCCAATTTGACGGTTTGTTTTGTACTAAATTTAGAGTGTCTTGATAACCTTTTGTCACATTTAGCCTATGAATTAGCATGGTTTTGTATCTCTCCCATATTTGTGCTTAAGTGTAAAAACATGCTTTTTGGCACATGACCTCATTAATGTAACACGTGCCTGGCGATTTTGGAAGGTTTTCAGCAACCAACTTTGGCGCCAAAATGCATATAAGAGCCAAGGATTGAAGGGGATTGATACACATTCACATCCATAGACTAATTAGGGGATAATTAGATAGATAGTTAGTTTTAGAAGTAGTTTCTAGAGAGAGAAGCTCTCACTTCTCTCTAAAATTAGGATTAGGTTTAGGTTAATCTCTTTTCTTAGATCTAGATTTAATTCATGCTTTGATTCAATTTTCCTTTATCAATTCTTAATCTTCTCATCTCTTTCTTTCTAGTTATGTGTTTTGATAATTGTAATTCTTCATTTTGTTTTGGATAGATTGTTTTTCCTTAGTTTCCTTTCAATAATGCAATTTGAGGTAATTCATGGTAGTTATGATTTCTTTGATTGTTGTTGTTAATTCTTTGCAATAATTGTTGTTAGATTCTATTTTTGTTATCAAATCACTATGCTTTTTTTTTATGCCTTCCAAGTGTTTGATGAAATGCTTGGTTGGATTTTAGTGTAGCTTTTGTCCCTCTTGGCTTTGGTTGAGTAATTAGTGACTCTTGAGTTATCTAATCCTTTTGTTGATTGATAATTAGAAGTTGCTAATTGATTTGAATGTCTCTAAAGCTAGTCTTTCCTTTAGGAGTTGATTAGGACTTGAGGAATCAAATTGATTCATCCACTTGACTTTCCTCCATGGTTAGAGGTTGACTAAGTGGGAGCAATGGACAATTTTCCATCACAATTGAGGAGGATAACTAGGATAGGACTTCTAGTTCTCATATCTTGCCAAGAGCTTTGCTAGTTGTTAGTTTATTTTCTTTGCCATTTATATTTCTTGTCCAAAATCTTAAAAACCCCAAATATAACTCACAACCAATAACAAGACACTTTATTGTAAATCCTAGGGAGAACGACCCGAGGTTTAAATACTTCGATTTATAGATCTTAGGGGTTTGTACTTGTGACAAACAAATTTTTGTATGAAAAGATTATTGCTTGGTTTAGAAACTATACTTTACAACGAGATTTCCTTAGTGAGATTCTAAACCGTCAAAAATCCAATCGTCAGTCCTCTCTAAATCAAACTAACTTCTATTTATACGCTTCCTATTTTTTGAATTTTAGAATTTGGAGTCGGCCTTTCAATTTGGCGAAGGATTGAATTTAAATGGAATTTTAATTGAATTTGGACCATGGGTGCTGCTCCTAGTAGAGTGCTCGGTTAACTGATTGAGTGCAACAGTACCCCTTGCTTTGTGTCTTGCCAAATTGATGCTGTGCCAAGCCTTTCCCATGTCAGCTGGTGCACGAAATTGTGATCATCAACAATGGCGCCAATAAACTTGGAGCTCTCAAATGTGAATCACATCTTGTCACAACTTCGCACAACTAACCAGCAAGTGCACTGGGTCGTCCAAGTAATACCTTACGTGAGTAAGGGTCGATCCCACGGAGATTGTTGGTATGAAGCAAGTTTTGGTCATCTTGTAAATCTCAGTTAGGCGGATTCAAATAGTTATAATGGTTTTCGAATATAAAAATAAATAAAGCATAAAATAAAGATAGAGATACTTATGTAATTCATTGGTGGGAATTTCAGATAAGTGCATGAAGATGCTGTATTCCTTCTGAATCTCTGCTTTCTTACTGCTTCATCCAGTCTTTCTTACTCCGTTCTATGGCAAGCTGTATGTAGGGCGTCACTGTTGTCAATGCCTACTTCCCATCCTCTCAGTGAAAATGGTCCAAATGCTCTGTCATAGCACGGCTAATCATCTGTCGGTTCTCGATCATGTCGAAAAAAGATCCATTGATCCTTTTGCGTCTATCACTACGCCCAACACTCGCGAGTTTGAAGCTCGTCACAGTCATTCAATCCCTGAATCCTACTTGGAATACCACAAACAAGGTTTAGACTTTCCAGATTCTCAAGAATGCTGCTAATGAATTCTAGCTTATACCACGAAGACTCTGATTAAGGAATCCAAGAGATACTCATTCAATCGAAAGTAGAACGGAGGTTGTTGTCAGGCACGCGCTCATAGGTTGAGAATGGTGATGAGTGTCATGGATCATCACATTCATCAGGTTGAAGTGCGAATGAATATCTTAGAATAAGAATAAGCGTGAATTGAATAGAAGAACAGTAGTAATTGCATTAATACTCGAGGTACAGGAGAGCTCCACACCTTAATCCATGGTGTGTAGAAACTCCAACGTTGAAAATACATAAGTAATAAAGGTTCAGGCATGGCCGAATGGCCAGCCTCCATACGTGATCAATAGATTAATCAAAGACTAATTCCAAGATTAATTAAAAGATGTCTAATACAATAGTAAAAAGTTCTATTTATATTAAACTAGTTACTAGGGTTTACAGAAATAAGTCTTAATGCAGAAATCCATTTCCGGGGCCCACTTTGTTGTGTGCTTGGGCTGAGCTTGAGCTTTACACGTGCAAAGGCTTCTCTTGGGGTTAAACGCCAAGTTGTAACGTGTTTTTGGCGTTTAACTCTGGTTTGTGATGTGTTTCAAGCGTTTTACTCCAGAATGCAGCATGGAACTAGCGTTGAATGCCAGTTTGCATCATCTAAGCTCGAACAAAGTATGAACAATTATATATTGCTAGAAAGCCCTGGATGTCTACTTTCCAACGCAATTGAGAGGGCGCCATTTAGAGTTCTGTAGCTCTACAAAATTCATTTCGAGTACAGGGAGGTCAAAATCCAACAACATCAGCAGTCCTTTGTCAGCCTCTTATCAGATTTTTGCTCAGGTCCCTCAATTTCAACCAGAAAATAACTGAAATCACAGAAAAATACACAAACTCATAGTAAAGTCCAGAAATGTGAATTTTGCATAAAAACTAATAAAAACATCCCTAAAAGTAGCTAGATCCTACTAAAAACTACCTAAAAACAATGCCAAAAAGCGCATAAATTATCCGCTCATCACAACACCAAACTTAAATTGTTGCTTGTCCCCAAGTAACTGAAAATCAAATAGGATAAAAAGAAGAGAATAGACTATAAATCTCAAAATATCAATGAATATTAGTCTTAATTAGATGAGCAGGACTTGTAGCTTTTTGCTTCTGAACAGGTTTGGCATCTCACTTTATCCTTTGAAGTTTAGAATGATTGGCATCCATAGGAATTTAGAGTTCATATGGTGTTATTGATTCTCCTAGTTAAGTATGTTGATTCTTGAACACAGCTACTTTTATGAGTCTTGGCCGTGGCCCTAAGCACTTTGTTTTCCAGTATTACCACCGGATACATAAATGCCACAGACACATGACTGGGTGAATCTTTTCAGATTGTGACTCAGCTTTACTAAAGTCCCCAATTAGAGGTGTCTAGAGCTCTTAAGCACACTCTTTTTGCTTTGGATCACGACTTTAACCACTCAGTCTCAAGCTTTTCACTTGGACCTGCATGTCACAAGCACATGGTTAGGGACAGCTTGATTTAGCCGCTTAGGCCTGTATTTTATTTCCTTGGGCCCTCCTATCCATTGATGCTCAAAGCCTTGGATCCTTTTTTTACCCTTTCCTTTTGGTTTTAAAGGCTATTGGCTTTTTCTGCTTGCTTTTTCTTTTTCTTTCTTTAAATTCTTTTTTTCGCCACTTTTTTTTTCGCAAGCTTTGTTCTTCATTGCTTTTTCTTGCTTCAAGAATCAATTTTATGATTTTTCAGATAATCAATAACATTTCTCTTTTTCATCATTCTTTCAAGAGCCAACAATTTTAACATTCATAAACAACAAGATAAAAAATATGCACGGTTCAAGCATTCATTCAGAAAACAAAAAATATTGTCACGACATCAATATAATTAAACTAATTTCAAGGATGAATTCGAAATTCATGTACTTCTTATTCTTTTGTATTAAAAACATTTTTCATTTTAAGAAAGGTGAAGGATTCATGGATTTATTCATAGCCTTAAGACATAGACTCTAGACACTAATGATCATGTAATAAAGACACAAACATAGACAAACATGAAGCTCAAAAACTGAAAAACAGAGAGATAAGAATAAGGAAGTTAAGGAATGAGTCCACCTTAGTGATGGTGGCGTCTTCTCCCTGAAGGACCAATGGTGTTCTTGAGCTCTTCTATGTCGCTTCCTTGCCTTTGTTGCTCCTCCCTCATAGCTCTTTGATCTTCTCTAATCTCATTGAGAATGATGGAGTGTTCTTGGTGTTCCACCCTTAATTGGTTCATGTCATGACTCAATCCTTCTAGAGAAGTGTTTAGTTGTTCCCAATAGTTGTTTGGAGAAAAATGCATCCCTTGAGGCATCTCAGGGATTTCTTGATGATGAGATTCTTCATGTGTCTCTTGAGATCTATGAATGGGCTCTCTTGTTTGCTCCATCCTCTTTTTAGTGATGGGCTTGTCCTCTTCAATGAGGATGTCTCCTTCTATGACAACTCCAGCTAAGTAGCATAGATGGCAAATGAGATGAGGAAAAGCTAGCCTTGCCAAGGTGGAGGGCTTTTCCGCTACTTTGTAGAGTTCTAGAGAGATGACTTCATGAACTTCTACTTCCTCTCCAATCATGATGCTATGGATCATGATCGCCTGATCCACAGTTACTTCGGATCAGTTGCTAGTGGGGATGATGGAGCGTTGGATGAACTCCAACCATCCTCTAGCCACGGGCTTAAGGTCCAGTCTTCTCAATTGAACCGGCTTACCTTTTGAGTCTATTTTCCATTGAGTTCTTTCCACACATATGTCCATGAGGACTTGGTCTAACCTTTGATCAAAGTTGAACGCCAGCATCTTCTTGCATCATAGGCAAGTTGAACGCCAGCCTTACGTTCTCTGGACTGAAATCTAAGCATTTCCCTCAAACCATTGTAAGCCAATTCTTTGGGTTTGGGTTCATGCTTTGATCATGGTTCCTAGTGATCCATGCATTTGCATAGAACTCTTGAACCATTAAGATTCCAACTTGTTGAATGGGGTTGGTAAGAACTTCCCAACCTCTTCTTTGGATCTCATGTCGGATCTTCGGATACTCATTTTTCTTGAGCATGAAAGGGACCTCAGGGATCACCTTCTTCTTGGCCACAACTTCATAGAAGTGGTCTTTATGGGCTTTTGAGATGAATCTCTCCATCTCCCATGACTCAGAAATGGAAGCTTTTGTCTTCCCTTTCCTCTTTCTAGAGGTTTCTCCGGCCTTAGGTGCCATCAATGGTTATGGAAAAACAAAAAAAAACTATACTTTTACCACACCAAACTTAGAATGTTGCTCGTCCTCGAGTAAAAGAAGAAAGAATAGATGAAGAAGAAGAAGAAGATATGGAGGAGAGGGAGAGAGATGTGTACTCGGCCATTTAGGGTGGGTTTGGGTGAAAAAGAGATTTTGAATTTGAAGGTAGGTGGGGTTTATGGGAAAGAGTGGATGGATGTGAGTGGTGAAGAGGTGATGGGGAAGAGAGATTGAGGTGATTATTTTGGTGATTGGTGAATGGTGTTCGGGGAAGAGTGTTATGAAAAGGTGTGAGAGGGAGGGAGAAGGTAGGTGGGGATCCTGTGGGGTCCACAGATCTTGAGGTGATTCTGTGGGGTGCAGAAATCCTGAGGTGTCAAGAATTTCTCATCCCTGCACCCTTTAGGCGTGTAAAATGCCTTCTGTATGCAATCTTAGCATTTAACACCAGACTGCAGCATGTTTCTAGCGTTAAACGCCACTTCCATGCTTGTTTTGGGCGTTCAACGCCAATCTGCAGCATGTTTCTGGCGTTCAACGCCATTTCCATGCTTGTTTCTGGCATTTAATGCCAGCTCTCCTCAGGGTGTAATCCTGGCATTTAAACGCCAGACTACTACTTGTTTCTGGCATTCAACGCCAGCTTCATGCTCTGTTCTGGCGTTGAACACCAGCCAAATGCTCCTTACTGGCGTTTAAACGCCAGTAAGCTCTTCCTCCAGGGTGTGCTGTTTCTTCTGCTGTTTTTGATTCTGTTTTTAATTTTTGCAATTGTTTTGTGACTCCACATGATCATAAACCTAATAAAACATAAAAGAACAATAGAAATATAGATAAATAAAAATTGGGTTGCCTCCCAATAAGTGCTTCTTTAATGTCAATAGCTTGACAGTGAGCTCTCATGGAGCTTCACAGATGTTCAGAGCATTGTTGGGACCTCCCAACACCAAACTTAGAATTTGAATGTGGTGGTTCAACACCAAACTTATAGTTTGCATCAAACTTAGAGTTTGATTGTGGGGGCTTTGTTTGACTCTGTATTGAAAAAAGCTATCGTGCCTCTTTTCCATGGTTACAGAGGAAGATCCTTGAGCTTTAAACACAAGGTAGTCCCCATTCAATTGAAGGACTAGCTCTTCTCTGTCAACATCAATCACAACTCCTGTTGTGGCTAGGAAGGGTCTTCCAATGATGATGCATTCATCCTCATCCTTCCCAGTGTCTAAGATTATGAAATCAGCAGGGATGTAAAGGCCTTTAACCTTTACCAACACGCCTTCTACCAATCCATAAGCTTATTTTATTGACTTGTCTGCCATCTCTAATGAGATTTTTATATCTTGTATCTCAAAGATCACCAGCTTCTCCATTACAGAGAGTGGCATAAGATTTATACCTGACCCCAGGTCACACAGAGCCTTCTCAAAGGTCATGGTGCCTATGGTACAGGATATTAAGAATTTACCAGGATCTTGTTTCTTTTGAGGTAGAGTTTGCTGAACCCATGTATCTTGTTCACTAATCAGCAAGGGAGATTCACCTTCCCAAGTCTCATTACCAAACAACTTGGCATTCAGCTTCATGATGGCTACTAGATATTGAGCAATTTGCTCTTCAGTTACATCTTCATCCTCTTCATAGGAAGAATAGTTCTCAGAGCTCATGAATGGTAAAAGGAGGTTCAATGGAATCTCTATGGTCTCTAGGTGAGCCTTAAATTCCTTAGGTTCCTCAGTTTGGAACTCCTTTTTATTCAGAGGACATCCCAGGAGGTCTTCCTCACTGGGATTCACATCCTTCTCCTCCTTTATGCATTTAGCCATATTGATTATATCAATGGCCTTGCACTCTCTTTTTGGATTCTCTTCTGCATTGCTTGGGAGAGTACTAGGAGGAGTTTCAGTGATTTTCTTACTCAGCTGACCCACTTGTGCCTCCAAATTTCTAATGGAGGACCTTGTTTCACTCATGAAACTTTAAGTGGCCTTAGATAGATCAGAGACTATGTTTGCTAAGCTAGAGGGGCCCTGCTCAGAATTCTCTATCTGTTGCTGAGAAGATGATGGAAAAGGCTTGCTATTGCTAAACCTGTTTCTTCCACCATTATTAAAGCCTTGTTGGGGCTTTTGTTGATCCTTCCATGAGAAATTTGGATGATTTCTTCATGAGAAATTATAGGTGTTTTCATAGGGTTCACCCATGTAATTCACCTCTGCCATTGTAGGGTTCTCAGGATCATAAGCTTTTTCTTCAAAAGATGCCTCTTTAGTACCGTTGGATGCATTTTGCCATCCATTCAGACTCTGAGAAATCATGTTGACTTGCTGAGTCAACATTTTGTTCTGAGCCAATATGGCATTCAGAGCATCAATTTCAAGAACTCCCTTCCTCTGAGGCGTCCCATTACTCACAGGATTTCTCTCAGAGGTGTACATGAATTGGTTATCTGCAACCATGTCAATGAGTTCTTGAGCTTCTACAGGCATTTTCTTGAGGTGAATAGATCCACCTGCAGAATGGTCCAGTGACATCTTAGAAAGCTCAGATAGACCATCATAGAATATATCTAAAATGGTCCACTCTGAAAGCATGCCAGAAGGACACTTTTTGGTCAACTGCTTGTATCTTTCCCAAGCTTCATAGAGGGATTCACCATCTTTTTTCTTGAAGGTCTGAACATCCATTCTAAGCTTGCTCAACTTTTGAGGAGGAAAGAACTTAGCCAAAAAGGCCACGACCAGCTTATCCCATGAGTCCAGGCTATCTGTAGGTTGTGAATCCAACCATATTGCCTGTAGACTTCAGGATCTACTCCATTAGTCTTAACAGTATCACAGATTTACAAAAATTCAGTTAAAAACTGATAGGGATCTTCTGATGAAAGTCCATGGAACTTGCAGTTCTGTTGCATCAGAGCAACTAGTTGAGGCTTCAGCTCAAAATTATTTGCTCCAATAGCAGGGATTGAGATGCTTCTTCCATAAAAATTGGAAGTATGTGTAGTATAATCACCAAGCATCCTCCTTGCGCCTCCACCATTGTTATTGGGTTAGGCCATGTCTTCTTTTTCGAGATTCTCTGTAAGGTTTTCTCTAGATTGTTGTGCTTTAGCTTCTCTTAGCTTCTTCTTCATAGTCCTTTCAGGTTCAGGATCTGCTTCAACAAGAATGTCCTTGTCCTTGCTCCTGCTCATATGAAAAATAAGAAACAAAAAAGGAAGAGGAATCCTCTATGTCACAGTATAGAAATTCATTTATGTGAGTAGAAGAAGAAAAGAATAGAAGAAGAAAAAATTCGAACATAGAGAGAGAAGAGTAGAGGGTTCGAATTATGAGTAGAAGAGAAGTGTTAGTAGATAAATAAATAAATAGAAGGTGATGAGAGAGAGAATTTGAATATTAACTAAAAGAGAAAAAAATATTTTTGTTTTTATTTTAATTATTAGTTAAAATTCGAAACTTAAGAGAAGAAATAAAATTAAAATTAAAATTCGAAATAATTAGTTAATTAAAAAGAATTTTGAAAAAGAGTGAGGAATTTTCTAAAATTAGAGAGAGAAAAGTAGTTAGGTGGTTTTGAAAAAGATAAGAAACAAACAAAAAGTCAATTAGTTAGTTGAAAAAGATTTGAAAATCAATTTTGGAAAGATAAGAAGTTAGAAAAGATTTTGAAATCAAATTTTTGAAAAAGATATGATTTGAAAAAGATATGATTAAAAAGATATGATTGAAAAGATATGGTTGAAAAAGATTTTATTTTTAAAATTGATGACTTGACTAACAAGAAACTAATAGATAAGATTCTAGAATTTAAAGATTGAACCTTTCTTAACAAGAAAGTAACAAACTTCAAATTTTTGAATCAATCACATTAATTTTTAGTAAAGTTTTTGAAAATCATGAAATAGAGATAAGAAAAAGATTTTTAAAATCAATTTTTTTTTAATTTCGAAAATATTAAAAAAAATGAAAAAGATTTTATTTTTGAAAAAGATTTTAAAAAGATAAGATTTTTAAAAATGAAATCTTGACTTGAATAACAAGAAACAACTTATTTTAAAAAATTTTGACTAAGTCAACCTAAAGATTTCGAAAATTATGAGTAAAATAAGGGAAGATATTTTTTTGATTTTTTAATTTTTAATGAGGAGAGAGAAAAACATAAATATAACCCAAAATATGAAAATTTTGGATCAAAACCAATGATGCATGCAAGAACACTATGAATGTCAAGATGAACACCAAGAACACTTTGAAGATCAAGATGAACATCAAGACTTATTTTTGAAAATTTTTCAAGAAAAGAAAAACAAGCAAAACACCAAACTTAGAAATTTCCAATGTTTAGATCTATGAATGCAAAAATGCATATGAAAAATAACAAAAAACACAAAACAAGAAAATATGAAGATTAAACAAGAAGACTTATCAAGAACAACTTGAAGATCATGAAGAACACATGCATGAATTTTCGAAAAATGCAAAAGTTTTTAAAACATGCAATTGACACCAAACTTAAAAATTGATACTAGACTCAAACAAGAAACACAATAATATTTTTTATTTTTATGATTTTATGATTTTTTCTGGATTTTTTGAAAATAATCTTTAGAAAAATGAAAAAGAGAAAAAAAATTTTTGAAAGATTTTTGAAAACTTTTTGAAAATAAAATTACCTAATCTGAGCAACAAGATGAACCGTCAGTTGCCCAAACTCGAACAATCCCCGGCAACGGCGACAAAAACTTGGTGCACAAAATTGTGATCATCAACAATGGCGCCAATAAACTTGGAGCTCTCAAACGTGAATCACATTTTGTCACAACTTCGCACAACTAACCAGCAAGTGCACTGGGTCGTCCAAGTAATACCTTACATGAGTAAGGGTCGATCCCACGGAGATTGTTGGTATGAAACAAGCTATGGTCATCTTGTAAATCTCAGTTAGGCGGATTCAAATGGTTATAATGGTTTTCAAATATAAGAATAAATAAAGCATAAAATAAAGATAGAGATACTTATGTAATTCATTGGTGGGAATTTCAGATAAGTGCATGAAGATGCTGTGTTTCTTCTGAATCACTGCTTTCTTACTGCTTCATCCAGTCATTCTTACTCCTTTCTATGGCAAGCTATATGTAGGGCGTCACCGTTGTCAATGGCTACTTCCCATCCTCTCAGTGAAAATGGTCCAAATGCTCTGTCACAGCAAAGCTAATCATCTGTCGGTTCTCGATCATGTCGGAATAAGATCCATTGATCCTTTTGCGTCTATCACTACGCCCAACACTCGCGAGTTTGAAGCTTGTCACAATCATTCAACCCTTGAATCCTACTCGAAATAACACAGACAAGGTTTAGACTTTCCAGATTCTCAGGAATGCTGCTAATGAATTCTAGCTTATACCACGAAGACTCTGATTAAGGAATCCAAGAGATACTCATTCAATCGAAAGTAGAACGGAGGTTGTTGTCAAGCACGCGCTCATAGGTTGAGAATGGTGATGAGTGTCACAGATCATCACATTCATCAGGTTGAAGTGCGAATGAATATCTTAGAATAAGAATAAGCGTGAATTGAATAGAAGAACAGTAGTAATTGCATTAATACTCGAGGTACAACAGAGCTCCATACCTTAATCTATGGTGTGTAGAAACTACACCGTTGAAAATACATAAGTAATAAAGGTCCAGGCATGGCCGAATGGCCAGCCTCCATACGTGATCAAGAGATTAATCAAAGACTAATTCCAAGATTAATTACAAGATGTCTAATACAATAGTAAAAAGTTCTATTTATATTAAACTAGTTACTAGGGTTTACAGAAATAAGTCTTAGTGCAGAAATCCACTTCCGGGGCCCACTTTGGTGTGTGCTTGGGCTGAGCTTGAGCTTTACATGTGCAGAGGCTTCTCTTGGGGTTAAACGCCAAGTTGTAATGTGTTTTTGGCGTTTAACTCTGGTTTGTGATGTGTTTCTGGCGTTTTACTCCAGAATTGAGCATGGAACTGGCATTGAACGCCAGTTTGCGTCATCTAAACTCAAACAAAGTATGGACTATTATTTATTGCTGGAAATCCCTGGATGTCTAATTTCCAACGCAATTGAGAGCGCGCCATTTTGAGTTCTGTAGCTCCAGAAAATCCATTTCGAGTGCAGGGAGGTCAGAATCCAACAGCATCAGCAGTCCTTTGTCAGCCTCCTATCAGATTTTTGCTCAGGTCCCTCAATTTCAGCTAGAAAATACTTGAAATCATAGAAAAACACATAAACTCATACTAAAGTCTAGAAATGTGAATTTTGCATAAAAACTAATAAAAACATCCCTAAAAGTAGCTAGATTCTACTAAAAACTACCTAAAAAATAATGCCAAAAAGCGTATAAATTATCCGCTCATCATCAGCCTCAAAGCGCTAGGTTGACAAAGAGAGAGCAGCACTCCACCTTGCTCTTGGCATGCAAATTTGGTGCGTGACAAGCTCCTTGGTGCTGCCTCCTAGCGTGCCAATTTCTTGAAGGGTGCAGGGAGGAGTAGCGCTCAGTTAATTGAGTAAACTGAGCCCCCTTGCCTTGTTTATGAGCCCCCAGCTTCGAACCATGAGAGAAGCACTTGTGGAGCCAATTTCTTTTGTGAAGCAAAGAGAGGTAGCGCCTAGCCTTGAGTGGAAGGCCTCAAGTTCGAATCACAGCAAAGCCATTTTGGCTTCTCTTCTTTGCCCAAGCACTCCTTCCTTGAGTGTAAGCTCCCAAGTTCAATTCCTAGTGAAGCCGTGATGGTTTATTTTCCTTGCAAGTAGCGCTCCTTCCTTCTCTTGGTTCATGGGTTCGAAACTTTGTGGCTTCACTAGCAAACATTGCACCTTGAATTTATTTGAAGTGGAGCCCGATAAAGTTAAGTGAGTTAACCGAGCGCTATGTTTGTTGCCTTGTTTCCTTGGTTCCTTGTAGCACTCGGTTAAGTGAGAGAGCGCAGCATTCCTTTTCCTTTGCTTTCTTGGATTTGAGTAGCGCTCAAATAGAGAGCGCTGGGCTCACTAAGAGAGTGCTGCTCCTTGGTTTCTTGATGCGCCATGCTTTTCTTCTTCCTTAGGCTACGCTTTCCTTGTTTCTTTCTTTTCTTCACCTACAAGTAATCAAAACAACCAATCAAAGTATCGCCAAATTCACAAGGTTTATAAATCATTCAAAAACCAATTAATTTTAGCTTAAACCTCATGATTTATTGTCAAATAAAGGATGGTTGATTGATTCAACAAAACCATGCAATTTCACTCCAAATCACTTACTTATAATGCAAGAAAGTGCATAAAACCTAATAAAACAAGTGAAAAATGCTTGAAAAACTAGCATAAGATGACTTGTCATCATAATTAGGAAGGGTCTTCCCAAGATGATAGGGGTGTTGCAATCCTCCTCCATGTCAAGGATCACGAAGTCAGCTAGAAGGAAAAACTTTCCTACTTTAACCAGTACATTCTCCACCACCCAAGTGCTTGATTGATAGATTTATCAGCCATTTAGAGAGCTATCTATGTGGATTTCAATTCATGAATTTGAAGTTTCTTCATGAGAGGCAGAGGCATAAGATTTATGCTTGCACCAAGGTCACAAAATGCTCTCTCAATTGTCATGTTGCCAATGGTGCAGGGGATGTGAAAGCGCCCTAGATCATTCCTCTTTCTTGACAAATCTCTTTGGAAGATAGCACTACACTCCATTGTCATCTCAACAGTTTGTCCTTCTTTCAAGGATCTTTTCTTTGTTAGCACTTCCTTCATAAACTTAGCATCTATTGGCATTTGTTCAAGTGCTTCTATAAAGGGAATATTGATGTGGAGTGTCTTGAATATTTCCAAGGATTCGGACTATTGCTTCTCTTTGTTTTTCCTCTTGAACCTTTGAGGATATGGTAGCTTTGGTTGGTATGCTTTCACTGCCTCCTTCTTAGTTGAATTGTCACTTTGTATGGGGTTTCTTGTCCTTGTTTTTGCTTCTCCACTTCTTTTTTTGATCCTTCTTTGTTGTGATCTTCTTGGATGGTGGCTTCTTTCTCCAAGCTTTTCCCACTTCTCAATGTGATTGCCTTACACTCTTCCCATTTTATAGCTTTTCATTTGTCTCTTGGGTTGTTTTCAGTGTCACTGGGAAAGGCATTTGCTTGCTTCTCACCCATCTCTGTAATTTGTTTAGCCATTTGTCCCATTTGCCTTTCAAGATTTCTTATTGAGGCCTCCTGGTTTTTGAGTGTCATGGCATGATCCTTTCTAGCCATTTCTTGGCCTTTTCTTGCCATCTCTTAATTTTAGATAGATGGAAATTGTTTGAGGTATTGAAGAAGGTATTTTGTGAGTTAAATGAAGGTGTGGAGAAGTTGCTCTAGGAAACTTGTGAAGTATTATGGGGTTGGAGGTATGTGTTTTTTGGTTTTGTATATTGGTTAGTGTTAGTGGGTGGGTGGTTATGGTTGTTTGTGTTGCGAAAGTTGTTAGAGTTGAGGTTTCTTTGTCCTTGATTCTGATTGTCACCCCATCTCAAGTTAGGATGATTCCTCCAAGATGGGTTGTATGTATCACCATGGAAGTTATGTTGGAAAAAACCTGAGGTGTTGTTCATGTATTGGACTTGCTCAAGGCCTTGTTGCTCATAGTTGAATGTCTTAAAGCCTTCTTCGGGTTGATTCCATCAATGTGAAACTTGAGCTTAGCTTTGTGTGCTCACTGTAGCTAGTTGCAATCCATCCATTCTCTTAGCCATAATCTCCATTTGCTGCCGGATTTGTTGGTGCATGAGTTTGTTTTGTGCCAAGATTGCATCCACACCTTCAAGCTCTAACACCCCTCTCTTCGGAGTTGAGTTGTGATGCCTCTCAGAAGAATAGAAGTATTGATTTTTTGCAACAACATCAATGAGATCTTGTGCTTCTTCAAGGGTTTTCATCATTTGGAGTGAGCCTCTTGAAGAGTAATCTAGTGCCCTCCTTGCTTCCAAATTCAAGCCCTCATAGAAGTTTTGGAGTCTCACCCAATCATTGAACATGTTAGGGGGACATCTTCTCATCAAAGCCTTGTACCTCTCCCAGGCTTCATATAATGATTATCCCTCCAATTGCCTAAAGGTCTGGACCTCTATTTTCAATTTAATAATTCTCTGAAGTGGGTAAAATTTAGCGAAGAACTTGCTCACCAACTCATCCCAATTAGTGATGCTCTCTTTGGGAAAGGTTTTCAGCCATTAGAATGCCTTGTCCCTTAGAGAGAATGGGAATAAAAGCAACTTGTATATGTCAGGATGCGCCCTATTTGTCTTGAATGTTTCACAAATTCTCAAGAAAATAGACAAGTGTTGATTATGGTCTTCCGAAGGACTTCCTCCATACTGGAAATTATTCTGAATAAGAGTGATGAGTTGAGGTTTCAGCTCAAAGTTATTTGCATGAACATTAGGTGTGAGTATGCTGCTTTCACATTTTTGGGGGTTAGAAATGGTGTAAGAGGCCAACACCCTCCGAGAAGGTTAGCCATTATTGTTGGCAACTTCCTCAGGTTGGTTGTGCATATCATCCTCCATGACTTGATCTTCTTCCAATTCCTCTTTACCAACTACTCTCTTCCTTATTGTTTCTCTTTTTAGTCTCAAGAAAGTTCTCTCTGGCTCCGAATCAAAGGAAGTTGATATTGATTTCCTTCCTCCAGGCATACACAAAACAAAAACAAACCAAATGCAAAATGAACACTCTAGTGCTAGAGTATTGTTAGAGTTAGGTGACACAAAGTGTCAAACAGTTAGTGTACTTAATCAAGAGAAAAGTGTTTAATCTAGAGTACCACCAACTTAATCATTGTCAATCTAAGTCAATCCCCAACAACGGCACCAAAAACTTGATGAGTAGAATTTAAATAATATAAATTCTTCTGCCAAGTATACTGGGTCGCAGTCAAGTAATAACTCACTTTTGAGTGAGGATCCCACAGGGATTGATGGATCAAGCAACTTTATTTAAATGGTTTCTATAGTCAAACAAATATTTGATGATTTTGTGTGATTGAATTAACAAATAAGTAAATGACATAGAAAATAAAAGTGCTGAATCTAAATAACTGAATGATAAAAGGCTGAAAGTAAATGGCAAAATAGAAAAGAGAAGAAACATGAATGACAAGAAAGTAAAGGCAAAATTGTAAATGACAAGGAAATGTAAATTACATAAATGTAAATGGGTTCTGGGTATTGGGAATCAAAGAAAACTAGAAGTCTAAAAGCAATGAAGTGAAGAAAAGCAATGGGTGAGATTCATTAGGGATTGTAGATGTTATGATCCTTTATGAATCAATGGGTCTCAACTTCCTTCTCAATCATATGAAGTAGATCTATGGCGGATTATAAATAATTGAATTCCAATCTCTTGGCAACTCAATTTCTCTTAACACAATCAATCGCCAATCTCTTGATCTAATTGTTCATGAGAAGAGGTGAAGTTCAGTTTCTAATCCATAAGCCACACAACCCTTAGAATCTCAATTCAAAGAGGTTATATGTCACGTACCAACTAAGAATGTTTTTATCAAAAAAGTTATGAGGGAGAAGCCTTAAACTGAATCCTATGATCCCTTTCTTAAGGCTCCCATAGGGATTCAAGTAGATCCAACCCCCTTCTCGGTAGTGATTGGATCTATGAAGCACAAAAGCTTTCCTTTAGCTAACAACAAGCGGATTGAGAAGAAGACGAATTGCATTAATCCATTGGAATTACAATAGAGCTCCTTCCCTTAATGAGTGGGGGTTTAGTTGATCATCGCTCTAAGAAAACTCAACAAAAATTGAAAGTACATGCAAGTAAAATTGCATGAATGTAAACTTGCGAGAAAAAATAAACTACGCTAAGTACAAGCAAGTATAGAAATGTAAAGTGTAGTAATCTAATTCCTACTCTATAAGCCCTCCTTCGAAGTTCAAAACTTCACTTATTTATACTATTCAAGTCTCTAGATGTGGGCCCTTAGCGTTAGCGAAGCAAGTTAGGAAAATGCCAGGCCCTTTTTAGCGTTGCCAACGTTGCTAACACTGTCTTCTACATGTGCGTACGCACACTAGGTCGTGCGTACGCATGCCTCCCCAAATCTTCCAATTTCTACTTTATGCATGATCGAAGACGTTATTAGGGTAAGGTTAGTGTTACCAATGCTATAGTACTCCCATTCTGGCGTTATTGGCATTGATAACGCTGGTGACGCCCTTGGAAGTGGTGTTAGTGCTAGTGTTGTTGGCGTTACCAGCGTTGGCAATGTTGATGCTAGCGTTGATACCAGCGTTGCCAACGTTGGCAACGCCCTTGGTCCCTTCTTGAGCTGGCGTTGTTGCTGGCATTACCAACGTTGACAACGTTGATGCTGGTGTTATTGCCAGCCTTACCAGCGTTGGTAATGCCTTCACTCTGCTTCTTCTTGTCTTGCGTATCATCAATCAAACAAGTGCATCAAAACTTGTTATTTCATGAATAATCACAAGATATTTCATCATTCATTATATCACTTAGTTCTTGTATTAATTTCATGAAAATGATTGTAATTCACTAATCTTTAATAAATCAAGACATGCAAAGATAATTCATCCAATTGCTTGCTTATGGATGAAGGTAATGCATGAAACTAGGCTAAAACTTATTAAAAATGGCTTGTGAAACTAGCCAAGATACCC
This sequence comes from Arachis duranensis, assembly GCF_000817695.3. Taxonomy (NCBI): domain Eukaryota; kingdom Viridiplantae; phylum Streptophyta; class Magnoliopsida; order Fabales; family Fabaceae; genus Arachis; species Arachis duranensis. Next base: position 96,798,643 of record NC_029774.3, on the reverse strand, counting down.
AGACATTAGATAAATAGGACTGGTATGTAAAGAGGACTGGTAATGTAAAGAATTGATCCAACAACAACAACAACAACAACAATAATAATAGAAGGTCATCAAAATTTATTATCTTTTGCCATTATTTAGTTATCAACTCAATTCTTTTAGTTTAGTTATTCTAGTTTAGTAATTTCATAACATATTTTATCCCATACTTTAGAAGCAGAGCTAGAAATTTTTTTGGGAGTGGCCAACATGAAAAATATAAGTTAAAAAGAGAGAAAAATTAAAAATTAAAAGGGGACAAACTGAAAAATTAGAGACTTATACGTACAAATTATTAATTTTGGGGGGCCATTGCCCCTCTTTCCTCTAACGTGGCTCTGCCACTACCATACTTTTAAACATTAATAGCTAATTGATAACCAAAAATAATAAATTCTAATGGTCATCTAGTATTTCTCCAATAATAATAATAATAATAATAATAATAATAATAATAATTGACCGTTGCTTTCAGGAGAACTATCATTTTGTTTCTAGACTCTAGTGAAAAAGAAAAATGATCCTAAATCCTAAATTTTAAATATACTTTTATTATGTCACATAATGCTTTTTTTTTAATTACCTTCGATCACAAACTCTTTTATCACGACAACGTTAATTTACCAATAGTTTCAAATTTAAAAAAATTAAATTTTAAATTTTAAATTTTTTTAATTTTTTAATAATTTTAAATTCTAAATTTTATTCTACTACTTCT
>NC_029774.3:96779010-96797640 GCF_000817695.3 Arachis duranensis | reverse complement strand
TTTCACAGTAATAATACTATTAGGCTTATATTTTAGCTTAAAAAATTACAAACTAACATCAACTTTGAAAAATTTTAAACTCTAAACCAACATCAATTGAATAAAAATTGTGATATCTTTAATTAACTAAACAGAATCTAATTTATTGTATTTTTAAATTACAATATCAAACTTTTTAGATTATTTATTTTCAAATAATTTAATTTATACTAAATTTTTGTTAATTTTAAATTAATATTCATTAATTTAAAGTTTATAAACTAAATTTTTTTAAAAAAATAAATACATATCACTAAACCCTAAATCTTAAATCCTTAAATATAAATTCTAAATCATAAACCGTAAACCTAGATCTTAAACTCTAAACCCAAACACATAACTCCTCAACCCTAAACCCCTCAAGAATATACCCTAAAACCTAACCACAAATCTAAAACCTAATCCTAAAGACCTAAACTATAAATTTTAAACTACAAATCCTAAACACTAAATACTAAATAAAAAATACTAAATAAATAACTCTTAAACACTAAATCTTAAAATTTAACCCTAAACCTTTCAACTTACTTATAAACCTTAGTCCCTAATTCTAAAATTCAAATCCTTAACTTTTTAAATCTAAACCACAAACTATAAAATATACAACAACAACAATAAATGTAAGAGTTGAAAAATATTGTCAACATTGAAGAGTTAGGGTACTAAGGAAGGAGGAGTAGGTACATCTCTGTGTTACTTTATTGTTGTAGCATGAAAAACTGGCGGTGGAGTGACGATAGACAAATTAAGTTTTTTTAACAAATTATTTTTTTTAACCGTACAGTCATTGTCATTTTTCAAAGATAGTAACATTTTTTTCTGCGATAGTAACATTTTTTTCTGAGTTTACATTGCGCTATTAGTTTATACTTGAAAATTAAATTTACTATAATTCTATTTTCACAAATTTGGCCTAATTATTATTTTTTTATTCAGATAGATTGAACGCACTTTTAATTCTAAGCATTACATCACACACTTATACACACATTTACAATTCTTCTTATTATACATTTTCTTTTCTTATTCTTTTTTTCTTTTTTTTTATTCCAAGACCTAATTTCCACCATTACAATTATATATTTCTTCTTATTCATATACAACATAAACGCTGCCTCTTATATGAAGGAACACACGGCCCAAATACCCAATTAAAGTCCCTAAACCCGCGCTTCCAAATAAGAGCGCTGTTTTTCGGTAAAAAAAACCCAGTCCAAATGCTTAATCATCATTACCCAGTACAAATGTCGCACTAATTATGGCATCAGAACTTAACAACTTTACTGTCACCAACAAAACTAATTACAACCATGGTTCTGAAAACCGGACCGAACCGATTGGTTCAACTGGAATAATCGGAAATCGATCACCTAATCGGTCCGGGTAACATAAAAAACCGTCTAACAAAAAATCGATAAAAAAATCGGTCGAATCGGAAGTTAATCGGTGAACCAGGAGAACCGTTCGATTTTTTAATGGTTTTTGGTTTGAAAACTAAAATGCTAAACGACGTCGTTTTGGCTATAAAAAAAAACGCGTAAAAAAGGAACGCAGCGTCGGAAGCCCTAATCAGTTTCCCTTCCCCTCTCCAGATTCTAGAAATCACCACCATTCACCCAAGCTCTAGAAATCACCATCGCAACCAATCACCATCGCCACCCACAGCCATCAGTGAAGCCCACTGCCATCGCCATCGCCACCGCATCCCGTTTTGAATTTTTTTTTAAAAAAAAAGGGTGAAACTGAAAACTGAAAAACACGTGTTGAATTGGTGAATTCACCATACCCTAATCCCTAATCTGGTAATCCAAGAAAGAAGCAAGAACTAAGAAGCCAAGAGGGAAGAACACTCCCACTCCCCGTCGAAGAACAACCTCCGTGAATCCAAACCGACGCCAGGGCTAGGGCCAGTCACCATCGCAGGCCAGTCACTGTCGCGGGTCACTCACCGTCGCGGGCACTCTCCGTCGCGGGTCAGTTACCGTCGCGGGCCACTCACCGTCACTGCTAACTCACCGTCGCTGCTCACTCACGTCGCGGGTCACTCACGTCGCGGGTAAGTTCTGGGTTTTTACTTTCTGGCATTGTTTTCAACTTTTCATTTTTGGTTCTGGCTTTGTGTTCCTCACTTCCTCAGACTTCAGTTCTTCTGTTCTTCTTGTTTTTTTTATTTTTTTTATTTTTTTAATTTTATTTTTTATATGATTAATCAAATGTGAATAAATTTGTTGTAGCTTGAATTTGAATACTTGAATACTTGAATTCTGCTTTGTTCAATAATGAATACTTGAATAATTTTGTTTTTCATTTTTTGATTTCTTCAATTCTACTCTGTTGAATACTTGAATGCCATATGATGAAATATATTGGTCTGGATTCTGGGTTTTTCAATTCTGCAATATTAAAAAATTTGAATCTGTTCAATTCTGGGTTCTTCAATTCTGGGTTTTTCAATTCTGGGTTCTTCAATTCTGGGTTTTTTAATTCTGTGTTTTTCAATCTCCATTAGTTTAATTCTCCAATGTTCAATTTTGCTCTGTTGAATACTTGAATGCCATATGAATTCTATGAACTATGAACTATGAGTTGATATATTGGTCTGGATTCTGGGTTTTTCAATTCTGCAATGTTCAATTTTTTTATTTCTTTAATTCTACTCTATTGAATACTTGAATGCCATATGAATTCTATGAACTATGATTATGTATTGAATTTTTTTTAATTTCACTCTATATTTAATTAAACCGGTTCAACCACGGTTCAACCACGGTGAACCATTAAACCATTGAACCAGTTACTTGACTGGTTCGATGACCGGTCCGATTTTCGCAACCTTGGTTAAAACTCCTCTCCTCATCTCATACCTACCAATAGCTACCAATAGCGTGTTTAGACATATTAAAGATTGTTTAAGTTCTTAACAAAAGCATGGTTTTCCAATGAGAACACATGCAGACTCATTTTTTTATATGCATACTGTATATGTTGTGCGTAGTTATAAAAACTAGTAGTATTAGACATGAATGTGGTGACAGTTTTTTTTGAATTATAGAGTAAAAAAATTGGACCGTTTGATTTTTTGTTAGATAAAGTAAGTACACATATCGGACAGTCTAATTTGTGTGGGAGAAAAAATTTAAAATTTGGTGTATGTAATCGAACCGTCCAAATTGAATATAGTTTTATTTTTTTTATTTTGGGAAAGATTAAATTGAACAGTCCGATTTGATTATTATACATATTTTTTAATGCATCAATACAAATCGGACCAACCGATTTGTTATGTGTGTGTGTGCAACTCGTATACGAGTTGGTAGATCTTCTTCTTCTTCTTCCCTCAACTCTTCCACCAAGATCCATTGTTTTGTATGTGCTTGAAAAATTTACAGTAAAGTTCTTGTTCATGTGAGTGAAAAAAATAGATGATAGAGTCCTATTAAAAGTAAATTATTTTGGTAAGATTTTGTTATAAACATCTGAAGGAGTGAAATTTGTTTGTAAAAATATGTTAGATATTGTTATTTAATTCAAAATCTCATTCGAAGAACTAAAAGGTGTGATTCGTGAGAATATAGATTCTGAAATGTCAAGAAAAATATCATGTATTTTATACAGGTATCTTATATTAGTATTTAGTGGATTCGTTCAATTTCAAACCAAATATGCATCCGATGAAGCGAGCGTCCAAGAGATATTTTCAATGTATAATGAAAGTCGCGCTCAGATGTCATTCATTGAGTTGTATATTGAGTTCGAATAATCTGAAGCCGACCAACATATTGAACGGAAAGATTACAATAGTGACAATAAGAAAGAGTTTGAAAGCAATTTACGGGTTGCTAGTCCAGATGAAGACAAAGATCAAGGTGACGGCCCTATAGAGGCAAATGTGACAGACGTGGCAAATGCACTGGCAAACCAACATCCGTTTGAGGAGCTATCTTTCATGCGAGTTTTAGATTTGGAGGTCATGCATGATTCGGAGTTTCCTAAATATATGAATAAAGATACATAATTGCCTATATTTATAGGAAGGAATATAATTTTGTTATAATTTATATTGATCGATGAATTAAATAGTTACCTAACATGTGAAGATATAATTAATTAGCATTTGTTTATGTGTTTATTTAGTTAAATTTAAGATAATAATATTTTTAGTTAGTTATTGATTTAGTTAAATATTAATTAGTATTTATTTATGTGTTTATTTTTATTTGGTTAAAATTGAGATAATTACTTTATGTGAAGTTTATTTATATTAATATTGATGTAGTGAGTATTAATTTTTTATATTAATATTAAAATAAATATTAATATTGTGAATATTGTTTTGACATAGGAATATTGATTTATGTTAGTATTAATTTCTTAATATGATTGATTTATAAGTTATAGATAGATTTTACTTTTAATTTCACTTATTAAATATTTTTTTATTAAATATTTATGGTATGGTTATTGTCGTGTGATGACATGTTATCATATCATTTTTTTTATACTTTTTCATACAAAAAATTGATTATTAGTGCTTAAATATTGAATGTTTTTGTGCTTAAATGGAATATTTCTTTGATCTTTTGATTTTATAAACTTTGTAGGAAATAAGTGAAAAAAGAAAACCAAAAAAGCACAAATTAAATTCAAAAAAAAAAAGAAAAGAAGAATTTTGAGCCACACTTTAAAATTCGAGCACGCTTTAGAATCGTAGGCCAAGATTTTTAAAGTGTGGCCCATGACCATGAAGCCGTAGCATGATGTATATGCATTAATGTCTTATGCATGCATTATCATGAATTAAAGCATGCATGCATTTAATTAATAATGCCAATTAAGAATGAATGATATGAATGAACGTTAAAGTAATTGGCATTATTAATTAATGAAGCCAATGAAAGCATGCAGCATGAAACATTTAATTACTAATGCTAATTGAGAATGAATGCTACGTAATTGGCATTAGGAATTAATAAGGCCAATGAATGCATGCATGAAACATTTAATTATTAAATGCCAATGAATGAATGATCCAAAGCGTTAAATGAATGAACGCTAACGTTAGGTAATTGGCATTACTAATTAAATAAAATGAAAGCATGCAATACATCAAGCGTTCATTAAAGTGAACGCTACGCTCAATAAATTGAGCGTTTTCGGGCTTTATAAGCCTTGTGCCATCCTACGCACTAAGAGCGCCCAACAAAGCAAGGCAGGGCCCAACATAGGGAGTAGCGCTCAATAAGTGAACTCAGCGTTCACTAAATGAACGCTAGGAAGGAAAATATGCCCACCAAGGTAGCACACGAGGAGCATGGTTGGCAAAGTGAACGGGGCGTTCACTAAGTAAACTGAGCGCTCCACTGGAGCATCACCAAGCTACCACTGACTCACTTATTTAAGGCCAAATTCAATTCAACCCATTTTATTGAAGCCCCAAAGCAAGTAAAGTCCATTGACATTATTCAAAAGCACAAAAAATAATTTGATTAGGAATTTTATTTGAATTGTAATTTGTTTTCAATTTCAATTTCATTTTCACTTTGTAAAGCCTATATAAAGGCATTAGTCTCATTTCATTGAAGAGGTTAGGCTGGCTCTGCTAGAAAGCAGTAGGAATAGGAGTAGGAGTAGAATAGAAAGCTCTCTTTGATACACTTTTATTTTTCTGCACCTTCTACATTTTAATCTTGAATTCAGTTTATGCAATTTCAATTTCGACAATCCTCTGCTACAATTTCCTTTCTGCAATTCTACAATTCAATTTACATTGAGTTTGATTTTTATTTTCTGTTCCCATTGCTTCCAATTTACTTTCATGTAATTTAAATCTTCTGCAATTGTTTTGAGATTTGATTTACTGCTTCATTTAATTTTCCAGCACTCAATGCCCTTTACATTTGCTGTAATTTACATTTCTTACTCTTTAAGATTCTGTCAATTTATTTTCTGCAATCTAAACTCCCTGCAATTTACATTTTGTTGATAAATTTCACCCAATTCATCACTGTTAGCTTAACTAAACTAATCACCTCACTAAAGTTGCTTGATCCATCAATCTCTGTGGGATCGACCTCACTCTTGTGAGTTATAACTACTTGATGCAACCCGGTACACTTGCTGTTGAGTTTGTGTGTGAAAATCTAATTTTCACCCATCATTGTGGTAGAAATTCCTATTGTGGCAGATGGTGAATTTGTCGTGGGAATGGAATTCAGTTCCAGGGAAACTGTCATTATGGGATGAAAGATTATACCATCCGAAGAGGTGCAGATTACCGTGTGTATGAGTCAAAACCGTTGAAATTTTATGTCAAGTGTACAGAGTATATGTCAGGTTGTGATTGGCTAATTAGGGTTAGCATGGTCCGTAGAAAGTACTGTTGGGTTATAACGAGGTATAATGGAAGTCACACTTGTACTAGAGTCACCATTTCTCAGGATCATTCGAAGTTGGATTCGAACACAATTGCAGAAGCAATAAAGCCGTTGGTAAAGGCGGACCCCTCTATAAAGGTGAAATCAATTATTGCAGAAGTGCAGTTGAAGTTCAATTACACCATCAGCTATTGCAAAGTATGGTTGGCTAAGCAAAAGTTAGTGGAAAAAAATATTCGGAGATTGGGAAGCATCGCACGATGCTTTGCCCATATGGTTTGAGGCCATGTGTCATAATAAGCCAACAACAGTCGTTCTTTTTTGAAATTATGCCTGCATATCAAGGTGATAACTTGGTAACTAATATCTGGGTATTACATCGAGTCTTCTGGAGTTATTACCCTTGCATTAGAGCATTCAGATATTATAAACTAGTTGTCTAGATGGATAGGACTCACTTGTATGAAAAGTACAACGGTTGGTTGTTGGTTGCAGTTTCACAAGATGGTAACATTTCATCCCAATTGCATTTTTCATTGTAGAGGGAGACACTTTTGATGTGTGGCACTTTTTCCTTAGCAACCTGCGACAACATGTGGTAACTCGGGATAATGTGGGACTGATCTCTGATGCCAGGGCATCTTAGCCTAGTTTTACTAGCCTTTCTATTTGTTTTTGATAGGTTTTATGCATTTTCTTGAGTCATAAGTAACCCATTTAGGTAGAAATTCATGTATGCCTATATTCATTCAACCATGAGTAATTTGATGCAATTCATGAGAATTTATCCTATGATTACTTGTATGCTAAGAATGATAAGAATTCTCATGATTTTAGCAAAGCTTTGATGCATGCATTGGTTGATGATAGGTGAAGGAAAGCATGAAGAAAGGCTGAAGAATGAGCATGTAAAGATGGAGAACAAGCAACGTTGGTGGCCAAGTTGGACCACCAACGTTGACTCAAACTTGGAAGAGAAACAGACACTCCTTTGTAACTAATGCTGAAACTCACATTTGAGGGAGCGTTGGGGGTCAAACGTTAACCCCAACGTGGTAAGAAGGACTTCAATTCTGGAGCTGCATGCAATTTGAGTGGCACGTACGCATCTATGATGCGTACGCGTAAAAAAAGCAAATTTTGGCATCCGCGCGGAGTGTACAGCACGCGTATGCGTAAATGAGTGTTTTTGACTCATTTGCACGGAAGCGCACGGTACGCGTACATGCCACAACCGAATGTTGGAGGTCGAACGTTACCTCAAACGTTGCTTCCAATGCCCACGATGCCAAGCTTAGAAGATGGAGTTGAGAAATTTGAATCCACGCGTACGCGTCAATGCCGCGTACGTGCGGATACAAAAATAGCAGTGGGAACCTAAGCGCATAGTCTGCGTACGCGCAAGAACGCCAATGTTGGAGGGAACGTTGGGGGTCCAACGCTGAAGCCAACGTCCGCTCCCCTGTTTTAAACTGGAAAATGACATTCTTGCATCCGTGCGCAAGTGCACAATGCGCGTACGCGTGGATGAGCATTTTTGGCCTTTTGCGCGGAAGCGCACGGTACACGTACGCGCGGGTTGACTGACGTTGGCCCTCCAACGTTAAATCAAACGCCAATGACAGCAACATCTTCTGGTTTTTGCTTGTCTGTTCAAAAGTGGCGTTTGAGTCAACATCGCCCCTCAAACATTGACTCAAACTTGAAGCATCAATATTCAAACTTTGCACAGATATCTTCTCAACACCAAGGGCAACCAATTGGAGCCATCCTCAACCCAATTCATTCAAGGCCAAAAGCCTAATTCAAGGCTTGAAGATTAATGAAAGAGAGTGTATAAATAGATTAGAATTTAAGTTAGAAAGGACTGGAGGGAGGGTTATTTTTTATTTATTTTCATCTTTGTAGCTTTTCTTACGGACTACACTTTTGATTTGAGATGTATCTTTCAATTCCGATTGGTATTTTGAGAGCTATGAACAACTAAACCCCTTTCATTGGGTTAGGGAGCTCTGTGTAATTCAATAGATCAATATTAGTTTTCATTCATCTTCTTCTTTCTTTTCTCTTGATTTTACTAGAAAGCTTTTGTTCTTCATTTAATTGGATAGTTATCTTGGGAAAGAAGCTATTCATAATTGGATCTCCTCGAAACCTTGGGAGAGGAATGAGGAGATCATGCTAGAATTACTTTCTCACATTGAATTAGATTGGGGTTTGGATGGATATAGTGACATGTAATCCTACTAACACTTTGATCTATGAATTTGTGTGGTATAATCAGTGACCAAACTTCATCTCTTCCCATGAGCACTTAAATCAAGGAATTGGGCAATTGTTCATGCTTAGAGAGATTGGTGAGCTAAGAAATTGGGATTCGATCACTTAAGATTGTCAAGGAGATCAATGAATGCATTGATTGCAGAAGAGATGAAAATGAATTTGATCTGGAGAATTATACATCTCCTGAACCCAATGATTCTCACATCTCTGATCTTACCCCCTTCTAGTTACTCTCTGCTCTTTAATTTCATGTTAATTCCCCATTTCCATTTAATTTCTTGCAATTTAAGCTTCTGCACTTTAATTCCCTGCAATTTAAGTTTCTGATTCTTTAATTTCTTGCTATTTAAGTTTCCCGCCATTTTACTTCTGCAATTTCAATCTCAATTCTGATTTCGCTCAACTAGCATAATTCTTCCATTATAATTGCTCAATCTACCAATCCCTGTGAGATTTGACCTCACTCTACAGTGAGTTTTTACTTTATGACAATTCGGTGCACTTGCCGGCAAGAAAATTATTGAGAGACGGTTTTTGGGTGAATTAAGTTTATGGCGCCGTTGCCAGGGATTGGTTTTGTATTGACAATTACAAAATTGAAGGATAACTAGATTGAGCATTTTTCTTTTCTTTTGTTACAGAATTTCAATTTTAGTTGTTCATTTAATTTTCTGCAATTTTTAGTCATTTCTTTTGAATTTCTCTTTGTTGCTTTACTTTCCAGCAAACTAACTCACAAACCTACTAACTATTTGATAAATTGCTCTAACCAAGCTAACTATACTCTATTTTAGTAACCTCTACACTTGTTTTTTTTTTACTTGTTCATTGTATGATAGGTAGGAGAAAGGAAATTTTAACTTCCTTTGATAGTGAACCAGAAAGAACTTTCCTAAGACTAAGGAGGGAAAGAAGAAGAAAAAGGGTTGTTGGTGCAGAAGAAGAAGAGGAATACTTTGACATAACCATGGAGGATAATATGGAGAACCATCATGAAGAAGAGGTGAACAACAATGTCAGAAGAGGTGGAGCTAACCCTGCTGGGCAAGAGAGGAGAGTTTTGGGATCATACATCAATCCAAACCCAGGAAATTGTGGCAGCAGCATTTAGAGGCCAACTATCCATGCGAACAATTTCGAATTAAAGCCTCAGCTCATAACTCTTGTGCAAAACAACTGTTTTTATGGAGGAAGTGTACAAGAGGATCCTAATGAGCATCTTACTAAACTCCAAAGGATATGCGACACGGTTAAGTCTAATGGTGTTCATCCTAACACCTATAGATTGTTATTGTTTCCATTTTCTTTGAGGGACAAAGCCTCAAAATGGTTGGAATCATTCCCCAAGAAAAGCTTGACAACATGGGAAGATGTAATGAACAGATTCTTGACAAGGTTCTACCCTCCACAAAAAGTCAACAGGTTGAGAACTGAAGTGCAAATGTTCAGACAGCTAGATGGGGAGACCATTTACGAAGCTTAGGAGACATTCAAGGATTTGATAAGGAGATGCCCCCTGACATGTTTAATGAGTGGGTACAAATTCATATCTTCTATGAAGGATTGAATCATAAATCAAAATAGGCAGTAGATCACTCATCTGGAGGCTCACTTAACAAGAAGAAGACCATTGAGGAAACCATTGATGTGATAGAAACAGTGGTAGACAATGAGTATTTTTATGCCTCAGACAGGAGCAATAACAGGGGAGTCTTGGAATTGAACCATATGGATGCAATCTTGGCCCAGAACAAGATGATTATCAAGCAACTGGCTGAGTTGACCAAGCAAATAGAAAAAAATCAGGTTGCAGCTATCCACACTAACCATCACCTCAAGGAGAGTTGGAGAACGAAGAAGGAGTTAACTGTGAGGAGGTTAATTACCTTGGCAATTCATCTAGGCAAGCTAATGATCCATACTCTAAAACCTATAACTCTGGTTGGAGGAACCAACAAAACCAAGGCCAAGACCACAGACCACACAATCCTAACCAGTACAATAACTCCACACACCAAAACTCCAACAAAAAATCATACCATACCACACAAAATACTCATTCACATGCACCATACCAAAGCCACAACAACCACTCTCAACACCCCAATTTCAATGAACCATCACCACAGGATGATGACAGAATGGCCAGGATGGAAGCAATGCTTGCTAGCCTATATAAAAAAGTTGAAGACATAAAGAAATTCAAAGAAGAAGTAAGAGGGAGTATGAAAAATTGAGGAGAGGTTATTAAAAACCTTGAATCTTAAGTGGGATAGCTCTCACAGCAAATTCCTAAGTCCACTGATAGTTTTCCAAGTGACACAGAGAAAAATCCAAAAGGGGAAATAAAGAAGGTGAGATGGGAAGAGTGTTAGGCAGTGACCCTTGCAAATGAAAAAATCCTGAAAGAAGATACAAGCAAACTAACAGAGCACCACCAGGAAAGCTCCGAGAGCAACATGAAAAAAAAGAACAAGGAAAGGACTCAACAAGAGAGGAAACTGTGAAGCCTTATAAGCCAAAAGCACCATTTCCCCAGAAATTCAAGGCGGATGAAAGGGAAAGATCATATTCAAAGTTCCTAGATATGTTTGTATCTCTTAGTGTCAATATTCCCTACCCCGACATCCTCAAACAGATGCCTGCTTGTATCAAATAGATGAAGGAACTACTAGCCAAAAAGAGCAACCTGAAGGGTGGCCAAACAGTGGTGATGAACAAGAAATGCAGTGCTCTTATCCAGAAGGATATACTCACGAAGAAAAGGATCCCGGAAGCTTTCATATTCCTTGTATCATAGGAGAAACAAAAATCAAAAGAGGCTTGTGTGATCTAGAAGCTAGCATAAATGTGATGCCTCTATTTCTTATGAAGAAGTTGCATATCAATAAGGTGAAATCCACTAATGTAATCATACAATTGGCTGATAAAACTCAGAAGCATGCTGAAGGAATGGTGGAAAATGTGTTGGTAAAAGTAGGAAACTACTTTATCCCCACAGATTTTGTTATTCTAGATATGGAGGAAAGCTACCTCTATCCAATTATTCTGAGGAGACCATTCCTAGCTACTGGTCGGGCACTCATTGATGTAGAACAAGGAGAGTTGATACTGAGAATACATGATGAGAAGCTTACTTTCCAGGATTTCAAACCCGTGCATGAACCTGAGCAAGAGAGCACTGAATTAAAGGAAAGATACAAGGAGAGCTTTCTGAAGGAAAACAGCAATGAACCACGGGACTAGCATCTGGAGCTTTCCTTGATAGATAAATAAGAAGCTCAAGAGATGAAGCAACCAATGAAGTTCAAGGGAGGGCCGAAGCCACAAGAATCAGGAAGAGCAGCCAATAAGGATCTAACTGACACAAGAGTCAAGGAAGCACTAATGGAATAAGAGAAAATAATTGTGAAGAAACTGCCAAGGGGATAGAGAAACAAGAAGGTTCCTACAGAAGGTTTTTTCCCTGGAGACAAGGTTATATCAATCCACCATCCATAAATCCCACCCCATCTTCCAACCATTCCATCTCAGTTACCTCAAGTGTTCACAATCAGAAAGATCTTTTCCTTGGAACATGTAGAAATCTTCACGGAATCAAGTGGAGAAAGTCTCACTGCAAGAGGGGAAGATCTCAAGCACTACAATCTTAAGCTAGTGATGCTAAAGAAGCGCTGCATGGGAGGCAGCCCATGATTTTGTTTTCTTGTTTTTAATATTTTAGTATGAATAATAATTGTTGCTTTAACATGAATTCCATTTCTCTTAGACAATTTTGAAAATTATTCATGACACTGGAGATCATATGATCTAATTCTAAGTTTGGTGTGCCCACAGGCACACTAAAACACTTTCCAAAAAAAAGGTGATCATAATGCTATATTGTCATATGTTTATTGGAATATGTAGACAAACATTAAGTTGGGATGTTGTACATATTGCAAGAACAAGTCATGAAAGTCAAGGGTCTTTGGAATTTTGAAACTCATGAAAAGTACGACCATGTTTATAATTTTTAGTTCATAAAAAAATAGAAAGAAGTAAAGCATTTCTCCCATGATGGTTTAACCAAAACTGACAATAATCTTGTTGAAATCTTAATAGCAACACTTGGAGGAAGTAAAACTTTGGACCATATAACCAAACACTAAGTTTGGTATCCTCTAAGACTATATGAAAGAGCACCCAAGAGAGTCACGGTTGGTTAAACAAGAATAAGGAATGGGAGTCAATTTTTAGTTTTAAACATGAAGTGTTCTCTTGCTACCACTTATTAGTATTTACTCCTTTTGTCTTGTTATTATGGTTAGGTGAGCAGAAAACTATTTAATGAAAGGTACAAGACAAGGAAGGTTAAGACTAGCATGAAGACAAAATGGATCACATGGCTTGAAGGGTGAATCTGCACACCCTTGGAAGAAGCACTTGGAAGACCGAAGAGATATGCTTCATGAAGAGGCAACTTTTGTCTTTATTCAACCTTGGATGCATACCCTTCATCTACCACTTGACCCAATGAATCCTAACCATCCATGCTTCATTAAAGCCTACTATAAATAGCCTCACTTGAACCTTGCATACGAACCAAAATTTCACATATCTTGCACTCCAGATATTCAAATATTGTATTCTCTAAAATCAAAATCCTAGAAATTGTGCCCCCTGTGCAACAAAGCACCTTTGTTCACTTGCATCCATCATACCATCTTAACTTCAAACACTTTTCCTCCATGAGTACATCACATTAACCAATCTTCTTCATAAACCTTTAACCTCAACTCGGTTAACCAATCAAGGGAAGTATGGCTTCTTCTTCAAGTGCCAAAAGAAGAAGAGGAAAGGAACCCATGGTTGAAGAAAGTGAAAGAGAATACAATCAATGGAAGTTCAAATCATGGTACCATCAAATGCAACTTGGGTGGATGAATGACAAAAAGATATATCCAGAAGTTCTGCTTCAGCTACCTGATGAAGGGTGCCTAGGAATAAAAGCCAAGATCAGAAAGAGAAAATGGGAAGAGCTCACCTCACCAATCACCAGGATCAATGCAAACATTATAAGGGAGTTTTATGCTAACACCCCAAGGTTTGATATGAATAAAGCTCCAACTTACAAGAGCTATGTGTGGGGAGTAGAAGTGGACTTTAGTTTGAAGGCTATCATGAAAGAGTAAATAGAAAGTGTAAATAGAAATAGTTTGAGGGCATCCCATTTTGATGAGCCAGGGTACCACGAAAGAGTAAATAGAAACCTAGATTATGATGAAATCTCTAGTGATATCTGTGTGGTGAATGCTGACTGGGAGAGAGATGATCACCGAAGGCATAAATTCTTGAAAAGGGAAGCAAAAGGGTGGTATGAGCTTATAAAGAGATCAATTTTGGGCACAGTGAACACTTCAGAAGTTAACAAGCAAAGGGCTGTCATGCTACACTGTATAATGGTGGGAGGAGAGGTAAAGGTTCATGAGATCATTGCAAGTGATATTTAAAAGATTGTAGAGAAACCTTCGGCAGAAGCTTGGCTATATTACCCAAGTACCATTATGCGGTTATGTATGAAGGCCAGAGTGCCACTGGAGGATACAAACCCAACATGGTTGTGTCCAGGCATGCATATGACCCTTGAAAGGATGATGATTGTCACAGAAGCACAATAAAGTCGAAGGCCACAAAGAAGGAAAAGGAGAGAAGAACCAAGGGAGGAAGAAGAACAATAAGAAGAACCATAAGAAGAACAAGTAGAAGAGCAACAATTCCAACAACAAAACAATATGGATATGGTTCAAATGCAAGAAGCAATTGAAAGATTATCAGAACAGTACATGGGGATTCAAAAGAAGCAGGAAGAATTCCTATCACAGTACATGAGAGCTCAACAAAGACAAGAGGAGCTTCAGTCGAGAATGATGAGCCACCAGAGAGATTTTGAGTCAAGATCTCTAGTTATGCAAAGAGAAAAAGCGTCACAATTTTAGGAATCTTTCAACCAGCTGTCCCAACTTTAAGTTGATAACATGAGAGCTCTCAAGGAATCCACGACCTTTCAGGATGCAAGGTATGGAGTTCAAGCTGACTATAACATAAATAGCCAAGCCAAGTTAAGCTACATTGCGAAAAATTTACAAAATATGGAGCCAGCATTTCCAATTTATGATGAATACTTCTAGGAAAAGAGTGAGACAGAAATAGACAAAGCAATATGCCTTGAAAATAGAGTAGAAGAGACAATGAAGAAAGCTGGATTCTGGCAAAAGCTAAAAGGAAAAGGCAAGGGAGAAACTAGCAAGCAAGCAAGCGAGAAGAAGAAGAAGAAAGACAAAAAGGGTAAAGAAAGAACATGTTTGTTTAGTTGATAGTAACTTTTAGTTTAAGTCATTTTGCATCTTGTGTGTTTAATTTTGCAATAAGTATGCTAGCCTAGGTGTGTGTGCTTTCATTTTCACTTGATTAAATGCTTGTCTTGTCCCCCGAGTCTTTTCAATTTCAATAAACGGAATGTTTGAACATGAATTGGATTAGTTCCTTTTTAGCAAAGCAACATCATAGCAAGTGGTGGCATAAATGTTTGATTGTCTGGTAGCTCACTCAAAATGAATAAAAGGATAGATTGTTCTCTTTCTAAGTGAAAATTAGCTTATTGTCTTTGAATCTTAGCAAATAAAAGTCCTTGGTAGAAAGAAAAACAAACAAAAAGAAAGAAAAAGAAGAGTCAAAAGTAGCAGCAAAAACAAGAGGTGTAATGAATAAGGCTAGACACCAATGACTTAAACCTTAGGACATATGCATGTGGTGCCTTTGTACCAAGATCTGCTTGGATGATTAGGTTCTATGGAGTGCTTTAACACTTGGTAACTTGGGTTAACTAACCCGGGATTATCAACCGAAAGTCCATTATCAAGAGCAACCTAGTTGCAAGATATTTAGTAACCCAAAGATGTGATGGGTATCAATGTTCTAAGAAGAAATGTGAGCCAAGTATTTGTAGTGAATAATGTGTTGAGCACAAATAAATTGAGAAACTGCTACACACATGACACTGAGCTAAAGCTTACAGGAAAAGAAAATAAAGAAAAGTAATTACCAAGGATAAGTAAATAATAAGAGGTCATAGCAGTGTGTTAATTGATGCTTGAAGGAGACATTTTATGCCTAGAGATCAATAAGAAGTGAGTTGTTGCATTGTCTGCATAAAACCCCATCAACTAGGAAATGATGCTTTGCTGATATGAATGCTCCCTTCTGTTTCATTCTTTCTTCTTAATAAATTCAGTATTTGCTTAGGGACAAGCAAGATTTAAGTTTGGTGTTGTGATGCCAGTGCATCTTGATGTGTGGAAAATGATCCAACACAAAACTCACCGGCAAGTGTACCGGGTCGCATCAAGTAATAATAACTCACATGAGTGAGGTCGATCCCACAGGGATTGAAGGATTGAGCAATTTTAGTTTAGTGGTTGGTTTAGTCAAGCGAATCAAGTTTTGGTTGAGTGGGTTGTTTTTAACAGAATATAAATTGCTTGAAATGTAAAGGGAGAAGAGAAATTGCAGTAAATTAAAGAACAGGAAAGTAAAATAGACTGAATCTTAAAGGACAAGAAATTAAATAACTGAAACTTAAAGTGCAAGAAATGTAAATTACAGTAACTTAAATGGCAAGGAATGTAAAGTGCTTGAATGTAAAAGGGCTTTGAGGACTGGGATTGCAGAATCTAAACAAAGATAAATTGAATTGCCACAATTAGTAGAGCAGAAATTGAATTGGAAGCAATGAGAATTCAAACAGAAATTGAAAGTAAATTGCAGCAGGGTTCACAGAAGAACCAAAAGTAAATTGGGATCTCAAGCAAGAATGAGGAAGAAGAGAGATCAATTCCCCTCCCCAATTCTCTGAAATCTTGGTGAAGACACCAAGAGAAGTTCCAAAGTGCAAAAATAAAATTCAAAGTGCAAAGGAAGTGCAAAATTCAAAAGCTAAGAAAAAGGTTCAGGAAAAAGGTCCTAATTACATCAAACTAGCTCCTATTTATACACTTTCTATTCTTGGATTTTGGGATTTGGATGGGCTTTTGATTTGGTGAAGAAATGAATTGAATTGGATTTTTAATTGAATTTTTTGGCCCAAAATGGTAGCTCCCAGGAGGCTGCCCTGCCCTTGTGGAGGGCAGGGCAGGATTTGGTGCATGTTGGTGCGGCTTTGGTGCATGTTGGTGCGGCTTTGGTGCATGTTGGTGCGCAAAACGCTGCCCTGCCCGCGCCGAGGGCAGGGCAGGAAAAATTGGTGCGCCAGAATGTGCCACGGTGCGTGCTTGGTGCTGCCAGGATCGAGCTATGATGCGCCAGGATTGAGCTGTGATGCGCAGAATGCTACCCTGCCCTCGCGGAGGGCAGGGCAGAAAAACATGGTGCTGCCAGGATCGAGTGTGGTGCGCGCTGATGCTGCCAGGGTAGTGATTTGGTGCGCCAGACTCACTTCTTGGTGCGCCAGAGTTGTGCACCAACAAAATGCTGCCCTGCCCTCGCGGAGGGCAGGGCAGTATTTCCACTTTGATGTCCTGTGTTCGAAACACGGCTGGAACACACGCTCAATTAATTTCCTTGGTTTCTTGGCACGGCACTCAACCTTAGTTCTTTGCTTCTTCCTTGGTTGCTACATCATTTTCCTTGGTTTCTTGGCACGGTAATGGGTCTTAAGTCCTAGCTTCCTCATGGTCCCGTGTTCAACTCTTGTGGCAAGCATTTGGAGACAATTTCCTTTGAATTTCTCCCTTGGTGAGCCCGATACTGCCCTTGTAGAGGGCAGGGCAACATTTTATTCCTCTTGATTCCAAGGCACCAATTTGTGCTCTGCCCTTGTAGTGGGCAGGGCAGAGTTGCCTTCTTTGCTTAGTTCCCTTATGTTGCCCTCCTAGAGGGCAGTGTGCCCTTGTGGAGGGCAATGCTTGCCTCCCCCATTGTATGTGGCACACTTTTCCTTCCTTTAACCACGCTTCCTTCTCCTTGGGTCACGCTTTCTTAGGCCACGCTTTTCTCTTTTATTCTTTTCTTCACCTGAAATAAACCAAAACAACCACTCCAAGTATCACTAAATTCAAGAGGCTTATAAATCAATTAAAATTCAATTAAAATTAGCTTAAACATCATGGATTAACATTAATTTCATGGTGGTTGCTTGATTTAAAGAAGTTGTGCATTTTCACTCCAAATCACTTACTTAAGAAGCAAGAAAGTGCATAAAGACTAACAAAACAAATGAAATTAGCTTGAAAAATGGGTATATGATGACTTGTCATCACAACACCAAACTTAAATCTTGCTTGTCCCCAAGCAAGCATCAAAACTAAGAGTAATTGACATGAATAAGAAAAGAACACATATCCTTATTAGGCATATAGCAGAACTTGATTTATGGAGTCTTTATGCAGACAATGACAACTCACTTATTGTTGCTGCTACATAATACACATCTTTCCTCAAAGGCTTGCTAAACTTGCTGTTATAAGACTCACTTTGTGATTCCTCCCTTGCTAACTTTTCTTGGCTTACAATGCTTAACAAGCTTATTATTCTTTTGGAGGTTTGGTGTCAAATGTTGCAGTAATAGCCTTTGGCTTTATTTGTTTCTTTCTTTTACTCAACATCTCTCCACCACAGACACATGGCTCACTAATTCTTCCTAGGATCATTGATGCCCAGCATCTCTTTGGATAACTAAATGTTCTGTATCTAAGTTGCTCTTTATTGTGGATTTTCAATTGGCCATCCCAAATCAGTTGATCTAAGTGACCGGGTTTTAAAATACCCCTTAGAATTTACTCATCCAAGCAGATCTTAGTACAAGAACACCACAGGCATATGTCCTAGGGTCCAAGCTATTGGTGTCCAACCTTTATTCTTTGTTTTTCTTGCCATTTTGGCTTTTTCTTTCCCTTTT
>NC_029774.3:96776357-96777815 GCF_000817695.3 Arachis duranensis | reverse complement strand
TTCTTGCTCTTCATCTTTTTCTTTCTTGTTGATCTTTCTTTCTTGTCAGTGACTTGGGTTGTGATACCTTCCTTCTTGTTTATCACCCCTGCTTCCTTTTGAATTCCTTTTTCTTCTTGCAACTGCTTGTTTTTCTGTTCTACTGCCTTGTCGGTTGCTTGCTTTGGAAGGAAGTCACCACTTGTTTTGCTTGTTTCTTCATTCCTTTGTAATTCTGGAAAGACTTTCAAGGTGATGCTCTCCTCATGCATCCTGAGGGTTAACTCTCCCTGCTCTATATCCACAATGGCTCTAGCAGTGGCCAAAAATGGTCGACCAAGTATTATGGAGTCATTTCCATTTTCTGAAGAATCCAGGACCACAAAATCTGCAGGATATATGAACTTGTCAACCTTAACTAACAGGTTCTCAATCAGCCCTTTAGGATATACCACTGATTGATCCACCAACTCCAAAGACATCTGTATTGGCTTCACCTCCTCTATGCCAAGCTTTTTCACTAAAGAAGATGGGATTAGATTTATGCTTGCTCCTAAATCACACATTCCCTTGTTGATGAATAGGCTTCCAATAGTGCAGGGTAGGAAGAAACCTCCAGGATCTTCAAGCTTGGGAGGGAGTCCCTTTTTAATGATTGCACTGCATTCTTCACTAAGCATTACAGTCTCCTTTTCACTCCAACTTCTCTTCTTGTTGATGAGCTCTTTCAAGAACTTGGCATACAGAGGCATTTGCTCCAATGCCTCAGCTAAAGGTATGTTGATTTCCAGCTTCTTGAAAGACTAAAGGTATGTTAATTTCCAGCTTCTTGAAAGTCTCAAGAAATTTGTGGAAATGCTGATCCTTTGTCTCTTTGTGAAATCTTTGTGGATATGGTAGTGGTGGTGTTGAGCTCTTCTCCACTTGATGTTGTCTTGGGGTTGGTTCTTCCATGATTTGCTTTCCTTTCTTCAAATTCTGTGGTTTGTTGTCTTCCTCTGTGAGTTTTTCTGGGACATTCTTGTTTAACATGTCCTTGTTGATGGCTTCATCATTCTTTGTTGGCTCTTTGTCATTGTTCTTGGTTGCTCCTTGGTTACCATCCAATAACACTTTTCCACTTCTTAGTTGCACGACCTTGCATTCTTCCTTTGGGTTGGGAATGGTGTCACTAGGTAGTGAACTTGATGGGTTTTCAACAGAAATTTGTTTGGAGATTTGCCCAATTTGCCTTTCTAAGTTCTTCGTGGAAGCTTCTTGGTTCTTTGTTGTCAATTCTTGGTTCTTCATCATTTTCTCCATGAGCAGCTCTAGATTAGTGATCCTCTGAGATTCTTGTGAAATTGGTTGGTTTTGGGGTGTTAATGGATGATGATAGGTGTTTTGATTTGTTGGGTAGTTGTTGGGTGGAAAATGGTTAGAGTTGGGGTAGTTATTTTGTGGTTTTCTGTATGTATTTTGGTTAGTGTTTGGCTGGGG
>NC_029774.3:96775205-96776141 GCF_000817695.3 Arachis duranensis | reverse complement strand
CTGTTGCTCCTCTTGAGTTTCTTCACTTTGTACCCAAGTAGTTGGTGGTTGGCTTGTGGCACTCACTGATGCAACTTGCAAGCCATCAATTATTTTGGCCATTTGCTCAAACTGTTATTGAATCTGCTGCTGCATTATCTTGTTCTGAGCTAGAATTGAATCCACTCCTTCTAACTCCATTACTCCTCTTCTTTGTGATGGTTGGCGTTGTCTTTGATGGGAAAAGAAATATTGGTTATTAGCCACCATATCAATAAGGTTTTGAGCTTCCTCTGTAGTTTTCATGAGTTGCAAAGAGCCTCCAGCTGAATGATCAAGTGCTTCTTGAGCTTTAAGAGTGAGTCCCTCATAGAAGTTCTGTAACTTGTCCCACTCAGTGAACATCTCTGGTGGACATTTCCTCAATAGTGCCTTATATCTTTCCCATGCTTCATATAAATTCTCAGCCTCCAATTGAGTGAACGTTTGAACCTCAGTCTTCAACCTTAGGATTCTTTGAGGGGGATAAAATTTGGCAAGAAAATTGCTTACCAAATCATCCCAAGTGTTGATGCTCTCCCTTGGAAATGTTTCTAGCCATTGAGTGGCTTTGTCCCTGAGAGAGAATGGGAATAACAGCAGCTTGTATATGTCAGGGTGCACTCCATTGCTTTTAACTGTGTCACAGATCCTTAAGAAAGTGGATAGATGTTGGTTCGGGTCCTCCAATGGTCCTCCTCCAAAAGAACAGTTGTTTTGAACCAAAGTGATGAGTTGTGGCTTTAGTTCAAAATTGTTTGCATTGACATTAGGAGGAAGAATGCTACTTCCACAGTGTCTAGCATTTGCAAATGTGTATGAAGCCAAGACTCTTCGTTGTTGTTGGTTATTGTTGGCTCCTTCTCCTGGTTGATTGGGATCTCCTTCCATCTCTTGGAATTCCTCCTCAGATTCTTC
>NC_029774.3:96769701-96774830 GCF_000817695.3 Arachis duranensis | reverse complement strand
AATGTAAATTGCTTGAATGTAAAAGGGATTTGAGGACTGGGATTGCAGAATCTAAATGTAGAGAAAGTAAATTGCAACAATTAATAAAGCATGAATTGAATTGGAAGCAATGAAAGCTTAAACAGAAATTAAAGTAAAGTGCAGCAAGGTTCACAGAAGAATCCAAGTAAATTGTGATCTCAGGACTCAAGAGCTTAGGTAGCAGAGCCTAAAACTCAATTTCCTTCCCAGATCCGAGTTATCAAAGCAATTGACAGAAAATTAAAGAAGAAGCAGTAGAGGAACAGAAAATGAAATTCAATTGTGCATAAAAGGATTTAAAGAGATTTTAGATGGGAATTGAGACAGAATTTCCTCAATTTCACACACCCAAAACTCAGAAAGAGAAGAGTGGAATTGCCCGAGTAAACACGAGGAAGGAGATCAATCAATTCTCCCTTAATCCTCTGAACTCTCGGTCAAGTCTCTCAAGAACAATTACAAGAAATTCAAAGCTCAAAGAAAGTGCCCAATTCAAAAGTCAAGCTAAGGTAAGTGCTAAAAGGTCCTAATTACATCAAACTAGCTCCTATTTATACACTTTCTATTCTTGGATTTTGGGATTTGGATGGGCTTTTGATTTGGTGAAGAAAAGAATTTAATTGGAATTTTAATTGACTTTTTCGGCCCAAAATGGTAGCTCCCAGGAGGCTGCCCTGCCTTTGGTGCATGTTGGTGCGGCTTTGGTGCATGTTGGTGCGGCTTTGGTGCGGCCTGGTGCATGTTGGTGCGAAAACGCTGCCCTGTCCGCGCCGAGGGCAGGGCAGGAAAAATTGGTGCGCCAGAATGTGCCACGGTGCGTGCTTGGTGCTGCCAGGATCGAGCTGTGATGCGCAGAATGCTGCCCTGCCCTCGCGGAGGGCAGGGCAGGAAAATTTGGTGCTGCCAGGATCGTGTTTGGTGCGCGCTGGTGCTGCCAGGAATGTGCCACGGTGCGCCAGATTCACTTCTTGGTGCGCCAGAGTTGTGCACCAACCAAATGCTGCCCTGCCCTCGCGGAGGGCAGGGCAGTGTTTCCAAAATGAAAGCCCGTGTTCGAATCTCGGCAGAGGCACACGTTCAATCATTTTCCTTGGTTTCTTGGCACTGTAATGGGCCTTAAGTCCTAGCTTCCTCATGGTCCTGTGTTCAACTCTTGTGGCAAGCATTTGGAGACAATTTCCTTTGAATTTCTCCCTTGGTGAGCCTGATACTGCCCTTGTGGAGGGCAGGGCAAGGTTCTGTTCCTCTTGGTTCCAAGGCACAGATTTGTGCTCTGCCCTTGTAGTGGGTAGGGCAGAGTTGCCTTCTTAGCTTAGTTCCCTTATGTTGCCCTCCTAGAGGGCAGTGTGCCCTTGTGGAGGGCAATGCTTGCCTCTCCTCATGTTATGCGCCACACTTCTTCTCTCTTTGACCACACTTTCTTTTCCTTGGGCCACACTTCCTTAGGCTACGCTTTTTCCTTTTTTCCTTTTCTTCACCTACAATAAACCAAAACAACCACTCAAAGTATCACTAAATTCAAGAGGCTTATAAATCAATTAAAATTCAATTAAAATTAGCTTAAACCTCATGGATTAACATTAATTTCATGGTGGTTGCTTGATTTAAAGAAGTTGTGCATTTTCACTCCAAATCACTTACTTAAGAAGCAAGAAAGTGCATAAAGTCTAATAAAACAAATGAAATTAGCTTGAAAAATGGGTATATGATGACTTGTCATCACATCTTAGGCTAGTTTTACTAGCCTTTCTCTTTGTTTTTGATAGGTTTTATGCATTTTCTTAAGTCATAAGTAATCCATTTGGGTAGAAATTTATGTATGCCTATATTCATTCAACCATGAGTAATTTGATGCAATTTCATGAGGATTTATCCTATGATTACTTGTATGCTAAAAATGATAAGAATTCTCATGATTTTAGCAAAGCTTTGATGCATGCATTGGTTGATGATAGGTGAAGGAAAGCATGAAGGAAGGTTGAAGAATGAGCATGTAAAGATGGAGAACAAGCAACGTTGGTGGCCAAGTTGGACCACCAACGTTGACTCAAACTTGGAAGAGAAACAGACACTCCTTTGTAACTAATGCTAAAGCTCATGTTTGAGGGAGCGTTGGGAGTCCAACATTAACCCCAACGTGGTAAGAAGGACTTCAATTCTGGAGCTGCATCCAAATTTGAGTGGTGTGTACGCGTCTATGACGCGTATGCGTAAAAAAAGCAAATTTTGGCATCTGCGAGGAAGCGTGCAGCACGCGTACGCGTACGCCCCACAACCAAACGTTGGAGGTCCAACGTTATTGATGAGCGGATAATTTATACGCTTTTTTGCATTATTTTTAGGTAGTTTTTAGTAGGATCTAGCTACTTTTTGGGATATTTTTATTAGTTTTTATGCAAAATTCATATTTCTGGTCTTTACTATGAGTTTGTGTGTTTTTCTATGATTTTAGGTATTTTCTGGCTGAAATTGAGGGACCTGAGCACAAATCTGATTCAGAGGCTGAAAAAGGACTGCAAATGCTATTGGATTCTGACCTCCCTGAACTCGAAGTGGATTTTCTGGAGCTACAGAACTCCAAATGGCGCACTCTCAATTGCGATGGAAGGTAGACATTCAAATCTTTCCAGAAATATATAATAGTCCATACTTTGCTCGAGTTTTAACGATGCAAACGGGCGTTCAAACGCCCCTTCTCTGCCCTATTCTGAAGTCAAAACGCCAGAACTGGCATAAAAGTTGGATTTAAACGCCCAAACTGGCATAAAAGCTGGCGTTTAACTCCAAGAGAAGCCTCTACACGTGGAAAGCTCAATGCTCAGCCCAAACACACACCAAGTGGGCCCAGAAGTGGATTTCTGCATCATTTAGCTATTTTTGTAAACCCTAGTAGCTAGTTTCATTATAAATAGGACCTTTTACTAGTGTATTTTCATCTTTGGAATTTGACATCTTTGGAACGTTTCCTTAGACTTAGGAGGCTGGCCATTCAGCCATGCCTACCCTATTTTCACTTATGTATTTTCAACGGTGGAGTTTCTACACACCATAGATTAAAGGTGTGGAGCTCTGCTGTTTCTCGAGTATTAATGCAATTACTACTGTTTTCTATTCAATTCATGCTTATTCTTGTTCTAAGATATTCACTCGCTCTTTAACTGGATGAATATGATGATCTGTGACACTCATCATCATTCTCACCTATGAACACGTGACTGACAACCACTTCTGTTCTACTTATGATTGAGCGTGTATCTCTTAGCCTCCATTCCAAAGGATCGGAGTCTTCGTGGTATAAGCTAGAATTATTGGCGGCCATTCCTGAGATCCGGAAAGTCTAAACCTTGTCTGTGGTATTCCGAGTAGGATCTGGG
Organism: Arachis duranensis; assembly: GCF_000817695.3. NCBI lineage: Eukaryota > Viridiplantae > Streptophyta > Magnoliopsida > Fabales > Fabaceae > Arachis > Arachis duranensis. Next base: position 96,771,435 of record NC_029774.3, on the reverse strand, counting down.
AAGGGATGACTGTGACGAGCTTCAAACTCGCGAGTGTTGAGCGTAATGATAGACGCAAAAGGATCACTGGATTCTATTCCAACATGATCAAGAACCGACAGATAATTAGCCGTGCGGTGACAGCACATTTGGACGGGAGGTAGCCATTGACGCCGGTGAAACTCGAACATACAGTGTGCCAGAGAAAGGAGTATGAAGAATTAGATGAATGCAGTAGGAAAGCAGAGATTCAAGAGGGATGAAGTATCTCCATACGCTTATCTAAAATTCCCCCCAATGAACTACATAAGTATTTATATCTTTATTTTATGTTTATTTATCTTTCAATTATGAAAACTCTATCACTCATTTGAATCCGCCTGACTGAGATTTACAATGTGACCATAGCTTGCTTCTAGCCGACAATCTCCGTGGGATCGACCCTTACTCACGTAAAGTATTACTTGGACATCCCAGTGCACTTGCTGGTTAATTGTGCAAAGTTGTGAAAAAGAGTTGAGATTACAATTGTGCGACCAAGTTGTTGGCGCCATTGTGTATCACAATTTCGTGCACCAGTTACCTCAAACGCTGCCTCCAACTTCTGCGATGCCAAGCTCAGAAGTTGGAGTTGAGAAATTTGAATCCACGCATATGCGTCAATGCCGCGTACGCACGAATACAAAAATAGCAATGGGTGCCTAAGCGCACAGTCCGCGTACACGCAAGAACGCCAACATTGGAGGGAACATTGGGGGTCCAACGCTGAAGCCAACGTCCCCTCCCCTGTTTTAAACTGGAAACTGACATTCTTGCATTCATAGATTTGAGAATGATGATGAGTGTCACGGATCATCACATTCTTCATATTGAAGTACGAGTGAGTTTCTTAGAACAGAAGCAAGCGTGATTGAATAGAAAACCGTAGTAATTGCATTAATCCATTAAAACACAGCAGAGCTCCTCACCCCCACCTATGGGGTTTAGAGACTCATGCCATGGAAGATACAATATGAAATGTAAAAATTTCATAAGATCCTTAATGAATCTCTAAAAGTAGTTTTTATACTAGACTAGTAACCTAGGGTTACAAAAAATGAGTAACTAAGTGCATATAGTGCAGAAATCTACTTCTGGGGCCCACTTGGTGTGTGTTTGGGCTGAGCTTCCAAGCTTCCACGTGCATATGCCTCCAATTGGAGTTAAACGCCACCCTGGGTGCTAAAATGGGCGTTTAACGCCAAGAAGTATGCCAGTTCTGGCGTTTTACGCCAGAAAAGGGTTTTTGGCTGGCGTTTAACACCAGTTTGGGCCATCATATCTCGAGCAAAGTATTGACAATTACACGTTGCTGGAAAGCCCAAGATGTCTACTTTCGAACGCAATTAAGAGCGCGCCAATTGGATTTCTGTAGCTCGAAAAAATTTATTTCAAGTGCAGGAGGGTCAGAATCCAACAACATATGTAGTCCTTTCTCAGCCTCTGAATCAGATTTTTGCTCAGACCCCTCAATTTCAGACAGAAAATACCTGCAATTACAGAAAAATACGCAAACTCATAGTGAAGTCCAGAAAAGTGATTTTGGAATAAAAATTAATAAAAATATAATAAAAAGTAACTAAAACATGCTAAAAACTATATGAAAATACTATCAACAAGCGTATAAAATATCCGTCATCACAACACCAAACTTAAATTGTTGCTTGTTGATGAGCGGATAATTTATACGCTTTTTGGCATTGTTTTTAGGTAGTT
>NC_029774.3:96766492-96766777 GCF_000817695.3 Arachis duranensis | reverse complement strand
ATCTTCTTCCCTTTCTTCTTCTACTAACATAAAGGAATCTCTATACTGTGACATAGAGGATTCCTCTTTCTTTTCTTGTTCTCTTCTTCCCTATATGAGCAGGAACAAGGAAAAAGACAAAAGCTTCCACCTCTGAGTCATGGGAGATGGAAAGATTCATGTAAAGGGTCTATAGCTCAGTGGTAGAATATTTGACTGCAAATTAAGAGATCCCTGAGATACCTCAGGGGATACATTTTCCTCCACACAATTATTGGGAGCAACTAAGGATAGGAGCACCAAAAT
>NC_029774.3:96765456-96766072 GCF_000817695.3 Arachis duranensis | reverse complement strand
ATCATGAAATTGATTCTTGAAGCAAGAAAAAGCAGTGAAAAAGCAAAAGCTTAGAAAAAAAATATAGAAAAAAAAAAGAAAAAAAAGCAAGCAGAAAAAGCCAATAGCCCTTAAAAACCAAAAGGCAAGGGTAAAAAGGATCCAAGGCTTTGAGCATCAATGGATAGGAGGGCCCAAGGAAAATTAAATCCAGGCCTGAGCGGCTAAATCAAGCTGTCCCTAACCATGTGCTTGTGTCACGAAGGTCCAAGTGAAAAGCTTGAGACTGAGTGGTTAAAGTCATGATCCTAAGCAAAAAGAGTGTGCTTAAGAGCTCTGGACACCACTAACTGGGGACTTTAGCAAAGCTAAGTCTCAATCTGAAAAGGTTCACCCAGTTATGTGTCTGTGGCATTTATGTATCCGGTGGTAACACTGGAAAACAAAGTGCTTAGGGTCACGGCCAAGACTCATAAAGTAGCTGTGTTCAAGAATCAATATACTAAACCAGGAGAATCAATAACACTATCTGAATTCTGAGTTCCTATGGATGCCAATCATTCTGAACTTCAAAGGATAAAGTGAGATGCCAAAACTGTTCAGAAGCAAAAAGCTACAAGTCCCGCTCATCTAATTA
>NC_029774.3:96715505-96764040 GCF_000817695.3 Arachis duranensis | reverse complement strand
ATTGTGTCCACACATAAGTGCCATAATAAGGATTCCATACAACAACAAAGAATACTACATTGATGTGATCACAATTTCGTCCACCACTTGTCCCCAAGCAACTAGACAAATAAAATAAGATAAAAAGTAGATAATATACAATAAATCTCAAAATATCAATGAAGCTTAGGCTCAATTAGATGAGCGGGACTAGTGGCTTTTTGCTTCTGAACAGTTTTGGCATATCACTTTATCCTTTGAAGTTCAGAATGATTGGCATCCATAGGAACTCAAAATTCAGATAGTGTTATTGATTCTCCTAGTTTAGTATGTTGATTCTTGAACAGAACTACTTTATGAGTCTTGGCCGTGACCCTAAGCATCTTGTTTTCCAGTATTACCACCGGATACATAAATGCCACAGACACATAACTGGGTGAACCTTTTCAGATTGTGATTCAGCTTTGCTAGAGTCCCCAATTAGAGGTTCCCAAAGTTCTTAAGCACACTCTTTTTGCTTTGGATCACGACTTTAACCACTCAGTCTCAAGCTTTTCACTTGGACCTTTATGACACAAGCACATGGTTAGGGATAGCTTGATTTAGCCGCTTAGGCCAGGATTTTATTCCTTTGGGCCCTCATATCCATTAATGCTCAAAGCCTTGGATCCTTTTTACCCTTGCCTTTTAGTTTAAAGGGCTATTGGTTTTTTCTGCTTGTTTTTTTTCTTTTCTTTCTTTCTTTTCCTTTATTTTTTATTTTTTTATTTTTTTCCACAAGCTTTATGTTTTTCACTGCTTTTTCTTGCTTCAAGAATCAATTTTCTGATTTTTCAGATTATCAATAACATTTCTCTTCTTTCATTATTCTTTCAAAAGCCAATAATTTTAACATTAATAAACTTCACTATCAAAAATATGCACTGTTCAAGCCTACACTCAGAAAACAAAAGGTATTGCCACCACATCAAAATAATTAAACTAATTTCAAGATAGAATTCAAAATTTATGTACCTTTTGTTCTTCTAAAAAAATCTACTATTTTATTCATGTTTGATGATGATAAGAAGAAGAGTAAATTATAGCTGAATTGATAAAAATAAAGTACTACTCATGCAATTTAAATTTTATAGTAGAAAATTAAAATGGAAATTGAAATGCTACTAATACTTATGGGATAATAATAAAAATAAACTACTCTAATACTAATGCTCATGTAACTCTTTAAAATAGGTCCCTAATAACAGAAGTTATCATAGAGTTAGAACTCAACAACCTTTATTTTGAGAGAGGGGTGCTCCTTCAATCTGTGGGATGCCTGGCTCTTCAAGGGACAACTTCGGGCGCTTTAGCTTCTGTAGCTCACGCTCTTGCTCCTCTTGTTCTTTGAGCAGTTTGCATAGCATGCTGTTTTGATTCTGCTGCTCTTCTTTGAGTTGATCCATAGCTTCTTGCAGCTTGGTGACAGATGTTTCTAAGCAGGCCCAATAGTCAAATTGAGAAATTTATGGGAGGAGCTCATGCGCCCTCCTCTTGATGGGGTTGTCTTGAATTTGAGGTCCATCCATTACCTTTTTGGTGATTGGGTATTCAATAGAGATATACTCATCCACATCTATCTTCACCCGCGCATCTTTACATAACAAACTAATCAAACTTGGGTAAGCCAATTTGGCTTCAGTGGATTCCTTGTTTGTAAGTATGTAGATTTTACAAGGAATCAGCTGATGAACCTCCACTTCTTTTCCCAACATAATACAGTGAATCATCACTGCCCTTTTGACAGTGACTTCAGGGTGGTTACTGGTGGGAAGTATAGAACGTCCAATGAAATCTAGCCAACCCCTAACAACTGGTTTGAGATCTCCTCTCTTCAGTTGGTTTGGGACACCTTTTGTGTTAGTTATCCACTTGGTTCCAGGGAGGCATATATCCTCTAAAACTTGATCCAGCTTTTTATCTTTAGCCATTCTCCTATTAAAAGATTCTAGATCATCTTGTAGTTGAGGAAGTTTGAGGACTTCTCTCACTTTATCAAGGTGGAAGTAAATAACCTTCCCTCTGACCATAGTCTGAAAGGTGTGGAAGGCAGTTCTCTCCATTCTTTGCTTATCTGTCATCCACAGATTTGCATAGGATTCCTAGACCATGTTTCTTCCAACATGTATCTCAGGATTAGCCAGGACTTCCTAGCCTCTGTTTCGAATCTGCTCTTGGATCTCCGGATATTCGTCTTCTTTCAGATCGAACTTAACTTTTGGGATCACTGATCTTCTGCACACAATTTTGAGAAAATGGTCTGCATGTTCTTTGGTGCAAAATCTCTCATGTATCCAAGGTTTTGGATTATTTTCTTTCTTGCCTCTTTGAGTGGTTTGTTTTCCTTTAGGGGCTATGATCTCGGTTTGTTTTAGCTCAGGGATCATGAAAAATCATACCAAACTTAGAGGTTTGCTTGCCCTCAAGCAAAAGAAAAGAAACAAGAAGAATAGAGGGAGAGAAAGATTCGAATGATGGGTGAAGGAGGATGGCCGAATGTGTATTTAAAAGGGAGGGGGTGTGGTTCGCATGTTAAAAAAAAGAAAGATAGAAAGATATGATTGATAAAAGATAAACATGATGTGAAAAAGATTAGATTTTAAAATTTAAAAGATATGAAAAAGATATGAGGGATTAAAATCTGAATTTTTGTTGATGCCTCTAAGAATTAAAAGATACTATGGATGAGAAAATAATTTTTGGAAAGAAATTGGAAAGATAAATGAGTTTTAAAAAAGTGTTGAAAAAGAATTGAAAAGAATTGAAAAAGAATTAAGAAGAATTTATAAGATTATTAATATTTTGAAAATTTGAAATTGAAAGATGAATATTTGTAACATGTTTATGCAGAAAATTATGAATTAAAATATGAAAATTTGAAAAAAATTGAATTGAAAATAAAATTACCTCCCCCTTGCAGTTCTGGCATTAAACGCCCAAAATGATAGCCATTCTGGCGTTTAACGTCCATCTGGTGGCCAATTTGGGCATTTAATGCCCAGCCAGGTACCTTGGTTGGCGTTAAATGCCAGAAATCCTTTGTCACTAGGCGTTTTTCTGAACTTCCAGGATGCTGCCTTTTCTGGCGTTAAACGCTCAGAATGCTGCCCATTCTTGCGTTTAACGTCCAGAATGATACCATTACTGGAATTTTAACGCCAGTGAGCTCTTTTTCTCTATTTTCTTGTTTTGAACTCTTATGTTACTCTGTAAACCTCTGCAATTGACCATAATCCTTAAAAATAAATTATATTAAACTCGTATAATTATTATTTAAATAACAAAACCTTTGCTAATGGGTAGGTTGCCTCCCAGCAAGCGCTTCTTTACTGTCTTTAGCTGGACTTTTACTGAGCTTTAATCTAGTCTCAGTCTTGAGCATTCTTGCTCAACATTATCTTCAAGATAGTGCTTGACTCTTTGTCCATTAACAATGAACTTTTTGTTAGAGTCAATATCCTAAAGCTCTACATATCCATATGGTGTCACGCTTGTGATCACATATGGTCCCTTCCACCGGGATTTCAATTTCCCAGGAAACAGTTTGAGCCTAGAGTTAAATAGCAGAACCTTTTTTCCTGGCTCAAAGACTCTAGATGACAGCTTTCTGTCATGCCACTTTTTTGCTTTCTCCTTGTAAATTTTAGCATTTTCGAAAGCATTGAGTCTGAACTCCTCTAGCTCATTCAATTGGAGTAATCTTTTCTCTCCAGCTACCTTAGCATCAATGTTTAGGAACCTGGTTGCCCAGTAAGCTTTATGTTCCAGTTCCACTGGTAGATGACAGGATTTTCCATACACAAGCTGGTATGGAGAGGTCCCTATAGGAGTCTTGAATGCGATTTTGTATGCCCACAGAGCATCATCTAGACTTCTTGCCCAATCCCTTCTACGGGTACTTATAGTCTGTTCTAGGATTCGTTTTAGATCTCTATTTGAAACTTCAGCCTGCCCATTTGTCTATGGATGATATGGAGTTGCCACTTTGTGGTTAATTCCATATCGAGCCAAAGCAGAGTCAAGCTGTTTATTACATAAATGAGTGCCTCCATCACTGATCATTATCCTAGGGACACCAAACCTGTTGAAGATGTGCTTTTGGAGGAACTTTATCACTGTCTTAGTATCATTAGTGGGTGTGCAATTGCCTCTACCCATTTAGATACATAGTCTACTGCCACTAGAATATAAGTGTTTGAATATGATGGAGGGAAAGGCCCCATGAAGTAAATAGCCCAAACATCAAACAACTCAATCTCTAAGATCCCTTGCTGAGGCATGGCATAACCGTGAGGTAGATTACCAGCTCTCTGACAACTGTCATAGTTACGTACAAACTCTCGGGAGCCTCTATAGAGAGTAGGCAAGTAGAAGCCATATTGGAGGACACTTGTGGCTGTTCGCTCACTTCTGTGATCCATGGCAATGCCATAGGATCTTCTGCACCTCTTTTTTAGGTACACATCTACGGATTATTCCGTCTGCACATCTCTTAAAGAGATATGGTTCATCCCATGAGTAGTACTTTGCATCAGAAACTAATTTTTTCGTTTGATGCCTACTGTACTCTTTGTGTATGAATCTCACAGCTTTATTATTTGTAGTGTCTGTAAACCACGGTACTTCCCGAATGGTAAAGAGTTGCTCATCTAGAAATGTTTCAGAGATCTCAATAGGAGGGAAGGATGCTCCTGCTACTGGTTCTATCCGGGACAGGTGATCAGCTACTTGGTTCTCTGTCCCTTTTCTATCTCTTATTTCTATATCAAACTCTTGCAGAAGCAACACCCATCTTATGAGTCTGGGTTTTGAATCCTGCTTTGTGAGGAGATATTTTAGAGCAGCATGGTCAGTGTACATAATCACTTTTGATCCCACTAAATAAGATCTGAACTTGTCAATGGCATAAACCACTACAAGCAACTCCTTTTCTATGGTTATGTAATTCTTCTGTGCGTCATTTAAAACATGGCTAGCATAATAAATGACATGCAGAAGCTTGTCATGCCTCTGTCCCAATACTACACCAATGGAATGGTCACTAACATAACACATTAGTTCGAATGGTAATTTTCAGTCAGGTGCAGAAATGACTGGTGATGTAACCAGCTTAGCTTTCAGAGTCTCAAAGACCTACAGACACTCTGTGTCAAAGACAAATGGTGTATCAGCGGCTAGCAGATTGCTCGGAGGTTTTGCAATTTTTGAAAAATCCTTTATAAACCTCCTATAGAATCCTGCATGCCCTATAAAGCTTCTGATTGTCTTAACATTGACAGGTGATGGTAATTTTTTAATTACCTCTACCTTAGCTTGATCCACCTCTATTCCCTTGTTCGAAATTTTGTGCCAAGGACAATTCCTTCAGTCACCATAAAGTGACATTTCTCCCAGTTTAAAACCAGGTTAGTCTCTTGACACCTTTTTAGAACAAGTGTTAGATGGTCAAGACAGGAGCTGAATGAGTCTCCAAATACTGAGAAGTCATCCATGAAGACTTCCAGAAATTTCTCTACCATATCAGAAAAGATAGAGAGCATGCACGTTTGAAAGGTTGCAGGCGCATTGCACAGACCAAATGACATTCTTTTGTAGGCAAATACTCCAGAGGGACATGTGAATGCTGTTTTCTCTTGGTCTTGAGGATCTACTGCGATTTAGTTGTAACCTGAATAGCCATCTAAAAAGCAGTAGTATTCATGACATGCTAGTCTCTTAGCATCTGGTCTATGAATGGTAATGGAAAATGATCCTTTCTGGTGGCTGTATTGAGCCTTTTGTAGTCAATACACATTTGCCATCCTGTAACTGTTCTTGTAGGAACCAGTTCATTCTTTTCATTATGAACCACTGTCATGCCTCCTTTTTTAGGTATAACTTGGACAGGGCTCACCCAGGGGCTATCAGAAATAGGATAAATAATCTCAGCCTCTAGTAACTTAGTGACCTCTTTCTGCACCACCTCCTTCACGGCTGGATTCAGCCGCCTTTGTGGTTGAACCACTGGGTTAGCATCATCCTCCAATAGGATTTTGTGCATGCATCTGGCTAGGCTAATGCCCTTAAGATCACTGATGGACCACCCAAGAGTTGTCTTGTGCGTCCTTAGCACTTGAATTAGTGCTTTCTCTTCCTGTGGTTCTAAAGCAGAGCTTATGATTACCGGAAAAGTGTCATATTCTCCCAGAAATACATATTTCAAGGATGGTGGTAATGGTTTGAGCTTGGGTTTAGGAGGCTTCTCCTCTACCTGAGAAGTTTCTAGAGATTCTTCTATTTTCTCTGGTTCCTTCAGATCAGGCTGGACATCCTTAAAAATGTCCTCTAGCTCTGATTCGAGACTCTCAGTCATATTGATCTCTTCCACCAGGGAGTCAATAATATCAACGCTCATGCAGTCTTTAGATGTGTCTGAATGCTGCATAAATTTGACAGCATTCAACTTAAACTCATCCTCATTGACTCTCAAGGTCACTTCCCCTTTTTGGACGTCAATGAGAGTTCACCCAGTTGCTAGGAAAGGTCTTCCTAGAATGAGAGTTGCACTCTTGTGCTCCTCTATTTCCAGCACTACAAAGTCAGTGGGAAAGGCGAATGGCCCAACCTTGGATAATCATATCCTCAATTATGCCTAATGGAAATTTAATGGAGCCATCAGCAAGTTAGAGACATATTTGGGTTGGTTTGACTTCTTCAGTCAAACCACGCTTTCTGATAGTATATGCAGGTATCAGGTTGATACTTGCCCCAAGATCACATAAAGCTGTCTTGGTACAAGCATCCTCTAATGTGCATGGTATCATGAAGCTTCCGGGATCTTTAAGCTTCTCTAGTAAGCTTTTTAATATGACTGCACTACATTCTTCAGTGAGAAAAACTTTTTCAGTCTCACTCTAATCCTTCTTATGACTTATGATCTCTTTCATGAACTTAGCATATGAGGGTATTTGCTCAAGTGTCTCTGCAAACGGAATCTTTATTTCAAGAGTCCTGAGATAGTCTGCAAAGCAGGCAAATTGTTTATCCTGTTCCGCTTGATGGAGTTTCTGAGGATAAGGCATCTTGTCTTTATATTCTTCAACCTTAGTTGCTGCAGGTTTATTTCCTACAAAAGTGGTTGGAGACGCATGCTTAAGGGTGTTGTTATCAGCACTTGCAGGTGTCTAATCCCTCATTGGCATTTGAACGCCAAAATTGGGTATTGTGTGGGCGTTTAACGCCAGGTTGCCACCCTTTTCTGGCGTTTGAATGCCTGAATTGGCTGCTGTATGGGCATTTAACGCCGACTTCTGGCCCTTTTCTGGCGTTTGAACGCCAGAATCATTCCTCTCTGGGCTCTTACTATCCTCAGAGAGATTTTGAGTAGTAGTTTGGTCATCTTCTGGCAGTTGTTCCTTTCTTGGCTTTCTGCTACTTTGAGTTGAGACATTCAATGTCTTTCTACTCCTTAATTGAATAGCTTGGCATTCTTCTGTTATCTGTTTAGATAACTGCTGTCTTGTCTGCTTCAATTGCGCTTCCATATTCTTATTAGCATTTTTGGTGTCTTGTAACATCTTTTTAAATTCTGCTAACTGTTTTGTTAGAAAAAGCAATTGCTGATTGAGTTCAGCAGCTTGTTCTGGAAGACTAAGTTCAGTGGATACTGCTTTAGCCTCTTCTTTCATGGAGGACTCACTACTTAAGTACAGATGCTGATTTCTAGCAACTGTATCAATGAGCTCTTGAGCCTCTTCAATTGTCTTTCTCATGTGTATAGATCTACCAGCTGAGTGGTCTAGAGATATCTGGGCTTTTTCTGTAAGTCCGTAGTAAAAGATGTCTAACTGCACCCATTCTGAAAATATTTCAGAGGGGCATTTCCTTAGCATCTCTCTGTACGTCTCCCAGGCATTATAAAGAGATTCATTATCCTCTTGTTTAAAGCCTTGGATGTCTAGCCTTAGCTATGTCGTCCTTTTTGGAGGGAAATATTGATTCAGGAATTTGTCTGACAACTGTTTTCATGTTCTTATGCTGGCTTTGGGTTAGTTGTTTAACCACCTCTTAGCTTGGTCTTTTACAGCAAATAGAAACAGCAGTAATCTGTAGACATCCTGATCCACTTCTTTATCACGTACTGTATCAGTAATTTGTAAAAACTGTGCCAGAAATTCAGTAGATTCTTCCTGTGGAAGACTAGAATACTGGCAACTTTACTGCACCATGATAATGAGATGAGGATTTAACTCAAAATTATTGGCTCTGATGGGAGGTATACAGATACTACTCTCATATGAAACAGTAGTGGGGTTGGCATATGACCCTAGAGTCCTTCTGGATTGTTCATTTTCACTTAGGTCCATGAAAGAGAAAGGGAGATGATGTGGATTGTAAATAAAATATTTTTATTTTTTTCTTTTTTTTTTTTGAAAACCGAAATTAAAAGAAATTAAAATAAAATAAAATAAATGAAAAATTAAATATAAATTCAAAAAAAATTAGAAGAAAAATAAATAAAAGAAAATTAAAAACTAAAAAAATTAATTAATTAAAAATATTTGAAAAATTGTGGGTGTGGATTTTCGAAAAATAAATTAAAAAAAAGAAAATTAAAAAAGAATTTGTTTTGAAAAAGGATTTAAAAAAATAAATTTTAAAATTGAAATTTTGACTTGACTAATAAGAAACTACCAAATTTTAAAAATTTTGACTAAATCAACCTAAGAAATTCGAAAATGATGAGTAAATAAAGGAAAAGATATTTTTTTAATTTAATTGGGAAAGAGAAAAACAATAAAATGATACCAAACTTAAAAATTTTAGATCTAGGACCCTAAGTTTTCAAAAATTTGAAGACAAACAACTAAAAGACACCAAACTTAAAATTTTAAGATCAAACAAAAAGAAAACACAAGAACAACTTGAAGATCAAGAAGAACACAAAGAACAAAACTCAATATATTCAAAGAACACAAGAACATACAAAAGACACCAAACTTAAATTTTTTAGAAAACTAAAAATAAATTTTCGAAAATTAAAGGAAAATAACAAGAGAACACCAACTTAAAAATTTGACACAAGATTTAATCAAAGCAAAATTATTTTTGAAAAGTTTTGAAACGAAGATACCAAAAAATTTGAAAATTACTGTAATTAATAAATAATGAAACTCAAAGAAGCAAAAATTTACCAAGAACATAAGCACCAGCCCTAACCAATTAAGTTATGAAAGAAAAAATATTTTCTTGAAAAACCTTTTTTTTGAAATTTTCGAAAAAATAGAGAGGGAAAATAAAGATAAGAGACTCAAAGACTCAAACCAAGAACCAAGATTAAACAAAGAAAAAAAATATTTTTGAAAAAAGGTTTTTAAAAAAAATTTTTGAAAAAAGAAGAATAAAATAAAATAAAAGACTCTAACAAAATTAAAGACAATACCTGATCTAAGGAACAAGATAATCCGTTAGTTTGTGCAAACTCGAACAATCCCCGACAACGGCGCCAAAAACTTGGTGCACGAAATTGAAATCACACTTTTGCAACTCCACAAAACTAACCAGCAAGTGCACTGGGTCGTCCAAGTCATACCTCACGTGAATAAGGATCGATCCCACGGAGATTGCCGGCTTGAAGCAAGCTATGGTTATCTTATTATTCTTAGTCAGGAGATTAATAATAAACAGAGTTTTATTTGAAAATAAATAAAAGAGCATGAAATAAATAATACTTGTTATTCAGTAATGGGGAACAGGTTGAGGTTTCAGAGATGCTCTGTCTTCTGAATCTCTGCTTTTCTACTGCTTTCTTCTTCAAACGCGCATGGCTCTTTCTATGGCAAGCTTTATTTTGGTGGATCACCGTTGTCAATGGCTACTATCCGTCCTCTCAGTGAAAATGGTCCATGTACAATTTCTGTATGGCTAATTATCTGTCGGTTCTCACTTGTGTCGGAATAGGATACATTTATCCTTTTGCACACTATCACTGCGCCCAACATTCGTGAGTTTGAAGCTCGTCACAGTCATTTCTTCCCAGATCTTACTCGGAATACCACAAACATGGTTTAGACTTTCTATATGTCAGGAATGCTACCAATTTGTTCTGGCCTTTACCACGAAGGATCTGATCTCACAGATTCAAATGCTCTGTTGTCAGGTGAGGCAAGTCAAATATGTGGATCAGAGACCCAAGAGATACGCACTCAAGCTGTCGCCTAATGACTACGTTGAGCTCAGAGAGAATGGAAGTGGTTGTCAAGCACAAATTCATAGATTTGAGAATAATGATGAGTGTCACAGATCATCACATTATTCATATTGAAGTACGAGTGAGTATCTTAGAACAGAAGGAAGCGTGATTGAATAGAAAACAGTAGTAATTGCATTAATCTATTGAAACACAGCAGAGCTCCTCACCCCCACTTATGGGGTTTTAGAGACTCATGTCGTTGAAGATACAATATGAAATGTAAAAATGTCATAAGATCCTTAATGAATCTCTAAAAGTAATTTTTATACTAGACTAGTAACCTAGGGTTACAGAAAATGAGTAACTAAGTGCAGATAGTGCAGAAATCCACTTCCGGGGCCCACTTGGTGCGTGTTTGGGCTGAGCTTCCAAGCTTCCACGTGCATATGCCTCCAATTGGAGTTAAACGCCACCCTGGGTGCCAAAATGTGTGTTTAACGACAAGAAGTATGCCAGTTCTGGCGTTTTACGGTAGAAAAGGGTTTCTGGCTGACGTTTAATGCCAGTTTGGGCCATCATATCTCGAACAAAGTATGGACTATTATACATTTCTGGAAAGCCCAAGATGTCTACTTTTCAACTCAATTGAAAGCGTGCTAGTTGGGCTTCTGTAGCTCCAAATAATTCATTTCGACTGCAGGAGGGTTAGAATCCAACAGCATCTGCAGTCCTTTCTCAGCCTCTGAATTAGATGTTTGTTCAGGTCTCTTAATTTCAGTCAGAAAATACCTACAATTAAAGAAAAATATTCAAACTCATAGTAAAGTCTAGAAATATAATTTTGGAATAAAAATTAATAAAAATATAATAAAAAATAACTAAAACATACTAAAAAGTATATGAAAATACTATCAAAAAGCGTATAAAATATCCGCTCATCAGTCATCAGTCTCTTGCTCAATTGTCTTAGTATTTTCTTCAATTAGACCCATTGAAACACGTCGTGAATTTCATCTATTAAGAATCCCTCGACCACCATCACTCCTACTAGAGTCTCCAAATATTAACTACAAGATCCGACAAATTTAAGTTGTTGCAATCCTTTGCACGGTACCAATACATGTAAATCTCTAAGGGATGCTATTGAGGCACAGGAAGCTCAGTAAGAACGTGATTATACCTGTTTGTCCACTACATCACTCAAAATAAATGATTCGTGCCTGTGAACCAGTCAAGATTCTTAGGACCAATCAAGACTTCCCCGTGTGCCTTGTATAGACTCCGCTCCTGATGAGGAACTTCCTGGATGAAACCAAACTATCACATAAACCTATTGGTTGCATGCTACTCAATGCATTCAAATGATATCAATGGCACCGTAACACTCCACATAACTGAGTCCATGTAGATGTCTGCAAGAATTATATTTAGCTCAATGCGATCAACACCATAGGCCTCCAACACAAACTCCACTCAATAAAAGAAACAGATGATTACAAGCCAAATAATAATAAGACTAAACCCGAAACAAATACTTCTTTAATAACAACATACCTGGCCTTCCTGAAGATCATCCAACGACTTTCTAAAGTGAGCAAGACTAAGAAATCTATAGCATTGGTCTTCACACTCCCAGTTATGCCACCTAATATGATTTATTTCATTAATACAATTTGATTCTAAATATGAAGATACGATGTTAGTCGATAATATTACCTGTTTGCAAGCGGAAAACTGCGGGGTTCCCTAAGAATCGACGCAAGAATGGTAGACGGATCCAAGTCTAAGCTAGCAGAAGTGTTAGTAAACCATCAATTTCGTTGCAGTCATAACGAGATACCCTACATAACGCTCTGTATAGGTGTGCTATACAAGCCGATACTTCCAAAATCATAAAGCAAAGGTAGAAATTTCCAGTTCACAGCTGCCCCAAACTTGTCTCCAAACAAGATCGTACCAAATAACAACATAATGTGGCACTTCACGTACCTCTAAATGCTATTTTCGTCAATCGACTATAAACAATTTTTTAAATCCCAAAGCCACATCAATTTTATGAAGTTTTCTCTACAGTCTGACTTTCTCGGTGCAACCCCAAATTGGTGCAAACACTCAGCCTCTAAGGCTTCGTGAGTACTCATAGTCACTCTTGTCACTAAAAGATCGTTTGTCGAAAGACCAAGAATAACAGCCATATCTTCCAGTGTCACAGCACACTCACTAACCGGAAGGTGAAATGTGTGTGTGTCTGAGTGCCACCTCTCGACTAGAGCATTTACCATTGCTTTTTGACATTGAATTATTCCAATATGAGAAACGTGATAAAAATTAGTAAACCGTAAATGCTCCTCCACATTATGATTGTACCAATCCAGAAGTAGTAGGTGGTTACATGTCAAATTCTATGAACTCTACAAAAACATAGTAAACTATTAGTCAAATAATTAATAATTACTAATTTACTACTAAAAATTAATAATATTTTAATAATAATAACTAATTTATTAAACTAATACTAAACTTACTATTAATTAGTTAACTTAGTAACTAGCATGTATGCATAAATACCAAAAAAATTATTTAACTATCATTATTAAAAAATTTGTAAAGTTAACTATACAAAACATATTAATTAAATATTTAACAATAACCATTAATTATTAAAAATACCAAAAAAATTGATTTTACTAAATCCAGTTTACTAAACTTCAGAATAATAATAATTTAAATTCTAAATTTAATTAATAAAACTAAAAGTTATTTCGAATAGTTTTTATTTTGAAAACATTATGATAATATTTTTCATATTAAATATTTTAATAAATTGTTTCCTAAATTTTTATTAAATTATTATCTACATAATTATTTATTTATTCATAAATAATTTACCGAGTAATAACTCTTATTTCACTAATAATAAATACTAACTTACTAATAATAATAACTAATAAATAAATTCTAAACCGTATGGCAAATTTAAGGTTAATGTTCAAATTCGTCCCTGAAAGATCACGCAATCTTTATTTTCGTCCCCGAATTATTTTTTTTTTAATCAAATTAGTCCCTAAAAGATAAACTGTTAGTCAAATTAGTCCTTCAGTCAATTAGATGTGGCATGATGACGTGACACGCCACGTGGCAAGTTAGTAACACGTGGCGTGCCACGTGACAGGTCAGTGATACGTGGCATGCCACGTGTCACTTGATGTATAAAAAAAATTTCTATTAATCAAAATAGTCCTTGAAAGTCCAGACGTAAGTCATTTTTATCCTTCAATTTTAAAAATTAGTCAAACTAGTCCTTATATAATTTTTTTATTTTTTCTTCATAAAATTAACTCTTTTAATTCTTCTCAAAATCTCTCTTATTCTTTTCTATTCTAAAACCTTTTTTATTACATTACTACATTTTACTGGAATATATATATACTCAAATTTGAAATGTATGTATTTATTAACCTAAACAAAGTTATATGCTCAAAATCAAAATTTATGTATGTTAACCTAAACAAAGTTATACCACTATTTTTTTCTATTACATTTTTTTTCCATTACGGTATTACTTATATATAGGAGGTAATGGTAGTGATACTTAGAGTCAAAATCCAAGAAGATCCTCAAATTTTACTTCAATTCCAAACTTTACAAAATATTGAAAATTTGTTGGTTAATTATTATTATTATAAATGAATTGCTTCTTAAGCGTAATACATGCAAACATAATAATAAATTTTTGTGTGTTTCATATGTTTGTGATAGATTATATAATTTTTCTTTTAATTTCACAAATCAATGAGATAAAATGAAATAGGAAACATTATACCTATGCATAACACAGGCTACTCCACACTAGTACATTATATAATAGATATGCTTCGTATTAAAATAAAATTCTTTTTATTTTAAATGAAATATTCAAAAAGTGATTCCATAAACCAGTTTTTCAATTATTGAGTTTTACTATATAAATTAAATAATAATAAAAATTATAATTTGTATAGAAAATTTTGTTTATTAAGATTTAAAAAATAATATTAAAATTAGTAGTATAAAAAAATATTATAAATTTAATATTATAAAAAAATTATATAAGGATTAGATTTACTAATTTTTAAAATTTGAGGGATGAAAATAACTTACGTCTGGACTTTCAACAACTATTTTTACTAGTAGAAAACTTTTTTATATGTCAAGTGACACGTGGCATGCCACGTATCACTGACCTGTCACGTGGCGTGCCACGTATTACTGACCTGCCACGTGGCGTGTCACGTCAGCATGCCACGTGGCACTTAACATGACACGTCATCATCCAATTGACGGAAGGACTAATTTGACTAACATTTTATCTTTTAGGGACTAATTTAATTAAAAAAAAATCATTCGAAAACGAAAATGAAGATACGAAAATAATATTATTATAATATATTTATGTTAATTAAATATCGAACAATAAATAAATAATTATTACCGAAGCAAAAATATAATATTCTATAAAATCTACTTTACAAAAATTATACAATAATACCAATAGCGTAACTCTAATAATAATTAATTATAATTATCAAAATTATTACAAACAATTCTAAACATATATTTTTTACTAATCTACTACATTAGTCTAATATAAATATTATCATTGATTAAAATATTTAGTAACCAGATTTAAATATATATTTCTAACTATTACACTAACTATTATTAACAATCTTATTTTTTAACATTATTTATAATATTTATGTTACATAAAAAAATTTAAAAATAAACTTACATAATCAAAATGGCAGAGATAATTGATAATATAAAATTTAAGACGATTAACATCTTTACATTTTTGCTTCCTTGGCATTGTAATTAATTTTTATTGAAAGTTTGAAGTATTATGGATAAAGAGTAAAAGTGTACAATAACAATATGCAAAACTACATGCTGTCTTTTTTGATTAGTTACTAGTGTCTTTCTTGATAAGTCTTGAACTTCAATAGTCACTAGCCGTGTGTGTGTATATATATATATAGGGTGTAATTCTAAAATGATATTATGCTTGATTACTCTCATTATAAGTCTTTGTCTTTATTTTAATTTTTCCTTTCTATTCAAACCTATCACTATTCTTTCTCATAGAGCTGACTTACTGTTCTTTCTTACCTTCTCTGAATCTTTTATAGTATCAAGAGCCTATTGCTTAGTTTCAGCTCCACAATGAAAACCATCCTTTTTGATTCAATAAAGAAGATCTTCTCCCTAATTGTTAAAAAACTAAATAAAGATAAATATTCTACATGAAGGTATGTTGCAATTCTCACTATTGAGAGTCTTGGTCTTGAAAGTCATCTTGACCCCTCCAAGATTCCTGAGTAGTTTACAACTGATGCTACCAAGAAAACGGTTATAGAATTCGAAGAATACAAAATCTGGCGCCAGAGAAATAGAACCCTCACAACATGGCTCGTTGCTTCCATAACTAATTTCTTCAAGAACAAATTAAATCATCTCTCAAGATTTTCTGAAGTATGGGCGAAGATTGATGATTACTTTCAGGCAGTCTCCTCTGCTCGTGTTCAAAGTCTCAAGAGCCAATTGAGATCATGCAAGAAAATAGGTTCCGCTACTGATTACTTGTCTAAAACTAGAAGAATTGTTGACTCTCTATTTGCTGTGAGATATGAAGTGGCAGAAGATGATCATCTTTAGGCTATTATTGAAGGTCTTTCTGAAGAATATACAGTACATATTTCTTTCGTAATAGCAAGAGAGGATTTTTTAGGAATGTAGAGGCTGAAGCATTTTTGCTTTTCCATGAAGAAATGCTTGAACACTTCAAGAAACCAACCTCTGGCATGCTTGTAGCCCATTATGTGCAGAACCCTTCTCAGAATTTTGATCCCAACTAAGGTAATGCTTTTAAAAGAGGACGTGGAGGCAGAAATAGTAGGGAAGGAGGTAGATTTGGATACAACAACAATAACATAAGAATAAAGTGTCAACTGTGTGGAATGATGGGTCATGTGGTATTGAACTACTGTCATAGGTTTGATCAGTCTTTCAACCCTAATTTTGGAAACCCTACCTCATCTTCTCATCCTCCCTACCTTAATGCTCAACCTCCACCACCCCCTTCAAGTTTTCATCAACCAACTGCATATCTCACAGGCTTTTTCTCCTCTATAAGTGATGCTGCATGGCTTGTAAATTTTGGTGCGAGCCATCACTTGACCCCAGATCCATCCAATTTGCCAACTTCCACTGCGAGCAACAATGACTTCGATCAAGTGTATGTAGGTAATTGTTCAGGTATTGCAATTTCAAACTATGGTTCTTCAATTTTTCATGATCCATATGCTAATGTTACTTTTCAATTACAAAATTTACTCCATGTGCCTCAAATTTCCCAAAATCTACATAGCGTTTTCACGTTTGCAACTGATAATGGTGTCTTTTTTGAATTTTGGCCTGATTTCTGCTTTATTTGTGATCAGGCTACTAGGAATTTTCTCTTACAGGGCATAGCTAGAAATGGGATCTATTTCTTTCACAATCTCATAGTTCCTAGGCATGCTTCTGAGAAACCTACTTTGTCTTATAACTCTACCTATTCTCATAAACCTTTTAGTAATAATCATTCTTCTAGTTCAGTACAATGTAACTCAGATAGGATTAGCAATCAAGAAATCAATCCCCCTAATTTTTGTACTTTTAATAGTTCTTGTAATAAGAATAGTAATAATACAATCTTGTGGCATAAAAAACTTGGCCACTGTGTAATAAAAATAATTCATATAGTAATGAACCAATGTTCAATTCCTATCTCTAATTTTGGATCATCTTTACAATGTACGTGTGAAATTTGTCCATTGGCTAAAATACATAGACTTTACTTTAATAAAACACAAACTACATATCATCAACCATTAGAATGTATTTTTGCTGATATTTGGAGACCTGCCCCAGTTAATTCTAGAAATGGATTTAGATACTATGCATGCTTTGTTGATGGTTTTTCTAAATTTACAGTTATCTTCTTGCTTGAAAATAAATCTCAATCTTTACTAGCTTTTCAAAACTATAAAAAACTTATGGAAAAACAGAAAGGACACCAGATTAAGGCTTTACAAATTGATAAAGGAGGTGAATTTCTATCTACAACATTTGTTGATTTTCTGGTGCATGGAATTGTGATCACACTTTTCACAACTCCGGTACAACTAACCAGCAAGTGCACTGGGTTGTCCAAGTAATAAAGCCTTACGCGAGTAAGGGTCGATCCCACGGAGATTTCTGGCTTAAAGCAAGCTATGGTCATCTTGTAAATCTTAGTCAGGCGGATTCAATTGGTTATGAGTTTTGATAATTGAAAGATAAATAAAATTAAAATTAAAATAAAGATACTTATGTAATTCACTGGTGGAAATTTTAGATAAGCGTTTGGAGATGCTTTGTTGCTTCTGAAACTCTGCTTTCCTATTGTCTTCATCCAGTCGTGCGTGCTCCCTTCCATGGCAAGCTGTATGTTGGTGGATCACCGTTGTCAATGGCTACCATCTGTCCTCTCAGTGAAAATGGTCCAGGTATGATTTCTGTATGGATAATCAACTATCGGATCTCTCGTCTCGAAAGAAAAATACCAGGCACAGCTACCACACGGCTAATCATCTGTCGGTTCTCACTTGTATCAGAATAGGATCTCTCTATCCTTTTGCACACTGTCACTGCTCCCAACATTCGCGAGTTTGAAACTCGTCACAGTCATCCCGTCCCAGATCCTACTCAGAATACCACAGACAAGGTTTAGACTTTTCGAATCTCGAGAATGCTGTCAATTGGTTCTAGCCTCTGCCACAAAGGTTCTAATCTCACGGATTCGAATACTCTGTTGTTAGGAGAGGCAAGTCAAATCCGTGGATCAGAGACCCAAGAGACTATACTCCGGCTGTCATCCAATGACTACGTTGAACATCATGTAGATCGCTTGTGATTGTCAGGCACGCAGATCTAATCTTGGCTAAGCTAGTAACGAAGATAGTGGGTGATTGTCACGGATCATCCCTTCATTTTGACTTAACTGAATTAACTACGAGAGTATATCTTGGAGAAGAAGTAAGTGTGACTTGAAAGAGAAACAATAGTACTTGCATTAATTCATGAAGAACAGCAGAGCTCCGCACCTTAATCTATGAGGTGTAGAAACTCCACCGTTGAAAAATACATAAGAGAAAAAGGTCTAGGCATGGCCGAATGGCCATCCTCCCTAAATGTGAAAAATGTCATAAGCCCCGAATATAATAGTAAAAAGTTCTATTTATATTAAACTAGTTACTAAGGATTACAGAAAATAAGTAACTAAGTGCAGATAGTACAGAAATTCACTTCCGAGGCCCACTTGGTGTGTGCTTGGGCTGATCATTGAGCTTTACATGTGCATAGGCCTTTTCTAGAATCAAATGCCAGCTTGGATGCCATTTTGGGCATTTAACTCCAATCTGGTGCCAGTTCTGGCATTTTACACCAGAAAAGGGTCTCTGGCTGGCATTTGAACGCCAGTTTGGGCCATCAAATCTCAAGCAAAATATAAACTATTAATCATTACTGGAAAGCCCAAGATGTTAGCTTTCCATACCAATTGAAAACGTGCCAATTGGAATTCTATAGCTCCAGAAAAACGTGTTTGAGTGTAGGGAGGTCAGAATCCAACAGCATCTGCAGTCCTTTCTCAGCCTCTGAATCAGATTTTTGCTCAGGTCCCTCAACATCAGCAAAAAAATACCTGAAATTACAGAAAAAAATACACACTCATAGTAAAGTCTAGAAATTTTATTTTTGCATAAAAACTAATAAAAATATAATAAAAGCTACCTAAAAACAATGCCAAAAAGCGTATAAATTATCCGCTCATCATTTTCTTAACACTCAGGGCATTCACCATAGACAGTCGTGTCCCTACACACATCACCAACAAGGAAGTGTGAAAAGAAAACACAGACATATAACAAAAATAGGGCTATCCCTGCTTGCTTTTGCATCTCTTCCCTTCCAATTTTGGCAAAAATTCATTTGTTACCTCTGTCTATATCATAAATAGATTGCCTACACAGGTTTTAAACAATAAGAGTCCTTATAAAATTCTATTCCATCATAAACCAAACTTTGCCTTCTTTAAAGTTTTTGGATGTGCTTGCTTTCTTTATTTAAGACCCTATAATAGACATAAATTTGATTATAAGTCTGATTTATGCCTCTTTCTTGGATATGATTCTACGCACAAAAGTTACAAATGTATGAATAAGAATGGTAAGATATATATTGCAACACATATAACTTTTATTGAGAATTTGTTTCCTTATCAATCTATGTTTTGTGATATCTCAATCCAATCTGCTATAGAGACTGTTGCAGATACTGCAGAATTGACTAAATTTGTAATTGATCATCCTTCACCACCTTCGCTCTCTACACAGTAACCTTGTTCGCCAACTTCCCCTCTTACATTGGCATCAGCTAATCCTTCCACTACTCTTGCTCAGCCTACCCCTCAACCCGTACCACCTCAAACTCGATCACACTATCCCACACTCATTTCTATCACTGACCTTGAGACAAATTTACCTCCCATTATACCTTTAAATACTCATTCTATGATCACCAAATCAAAGGCAGGCATCCGTAAGTCTAAGTCATTTTTCACACAAACCACTGACCTTATACATCATACCCCAACTACTATCAATCAAGCCCTTAACTGTTCACATTGAGAAAAGGCAATGGATGTAGAGATACAAGCATTATAGCAGTGTCAGACCTGAATTCTCACTGAACCACCACAAAACTTAACCATTATAGGAAGCAAATGGGTCTTTGCTATAAAAAATAATCAAAATCGTGAGATACTCAGGTATAAGGCAAGGTTGGTACGTAAAGATTTTCATCAAAAGGAGGGGATAGACTATGAGCAAATCTATTCCCCAGTTATTAGACCAACCACAGTGAGATTCATTTTAACTATTGCAGTTTTCTTAGGTTGGCCATTAAGATAATTTGACTTTGATAATGTCTTCTTGAATGAAAGATTGGAAGAGAATGTCTTTACGACCCAACCACAAAGATATGTTAGTACTAATAGTCTTTTAGTTTGCAAACTAAATAAAGCAACTTATAGCTTGAAACAAGCTCCTAGAGCTTGGTTCAAGACATTAGAAGATACCTTGTTCCTGTTTGATTTTAGCAATACAAAATTAGACATTTCATTGTTCATCAAACATAATCAGTCTCATGTAATCTATTTATTAGTATATGTGAATGACATTATTTTAACAGGCAATAATTCAAAGAAAATTGAACTATTGACATCTCAATTGAACAGATTTTTTTCGCTGAAAGATCTTGGTGATAGGAGAACTATCGTCGGTCAAGAATTTCACCAAATATTTTCGTTGCTAGTATAGCTCTCAACCAACAAACAACTCTCCATCAAATTTTTAAAGAATTGGTTGTCACAAAGTTCAACCCCAATAAAAGTAAATCGAAGTATTCAAACTTCGAGTCATCTCACAAGGAATGGTAAAACATGTGCATCAACATTGGTTAGAAATCTGGGGTTGAAAGTCATGATCAAAATTTAACTACTATACTTAATATGCAATGAATTTTAAAGTGCAAGAAACTAAATCAAATAACTAAAGCAAGATGTGAGCCATTTCAATCTAACAAGAGAACATATAATCTATCTAATTCTACTCTAGAACTAAGACAAGAATCAAGCAATTGAGATTTTTGGTTTTCAAATATGAATAATAAAAGGAGACTCTTGGCTAAGCATAGGAATTGAGATCACCATCCTTGTCTAATAACCATATCTTGACAATTATGAGGAACCAAACTCACTAAATCTACATCTAAAAGCTTTAAGTATGTAATGTCTACTCCTAAGCTTAAGGTACATCAAGTGGCTTGATCAATCTCAACTCATAAGTCCCAATCCAACTACCAATTGACTTAGTAGTAGATTAGTATCAATGGGTATCACCTTGACCACTAAGGATTCTCAAATCACCAAATCAATTAGACCCAATGACTCAAGTTTACCCAATTCCTTTAGCCTAGGCCAAGAGTAAGAAAAACTATACTCCATAATTAAAGGAAACATTTCATCAAACACATAGCATGCATTAGTAAAAACATATTTGAATTGTAATTAAATTGGAAATTAAAGATACCCACTAACAATTATCAATTGAAAACAACTCAAACAACACTATTAATCATGGGAGACATCAATACATTAATAGAAATTCAAGATCTACAAAGCTCATAAAATGAGAAGAAAATGGGAATTAACAAGAAAATATAAATCCAACACAAGATCTAAACAAAATTATACTAGAGAATCCAAATTAAGTAATCAAAACTAGAAATTAACAAAACCCAATTCAGAATTTTAACAAGGAAAGATCAAATCAAACTAGATCTATAGGAGAATGAAGGTTTCTCTCTCTAGAAGAACATGAACCAAAAACTAGCTAGAATTGTGTCTAAGTGTGTAATGAATGATCCCCCCTTTTTCCCTTGGTTCCTTGGGTCTTTTCTATGCAGAATCAGCTTGAATTTGGGCCTGGAGAGCCTCAAAAATCGCCAGCCACGAGTTCATTAATGAGGTCACGTGCTGCGCATTACGCGTGCGCGTCGGTCACGCGTGCGCGCCGATGAATTTACAATCCACGCGTACGCGTCATGCGCGTGTGTGTGTCGATGGAGTTTTTGCCAACGTACGCGAATGCGCCAACTCTCGCGTGCCAAGCTGAACTATGCTCCCAAGCGTGCACGTCGATGCTAATTCTCCAAAGATCCATTTTTCATATTCCTTCCACTTGTGCATGCTCCCTTTCCATCTTCTAGACCAATCTTGCCCTGTAAACTCTGAAATCACTTAATAGATGCATCACGGCATCAGATGGTGATAGAAGAGATTAAAATATAGCATTTTTAGGGTCAAATAAGCATGTTTCAACCATGAAGCAAAAATAAGGAAGGAAACACAAAACCATGCATTTCATACGGATAATTGCAGAAAGTATCAACAAAATCCCCTAAAATCAACACAAGATAAACTACAAAATTGGGGTTTATCACTTGGCAGGTTTAACCACTTCTTAGGCTTAGAGGCAACTTATCTCCCTCATGGTGACGTGATGCTCTCTATGGCCAGATACACAAGAGAGTTGCTTCTAAAGGCGAGAATGCATAATTCTAAACCATTACCTACACCAATGGCTATAGATGTCAAACTCTTCTCTAATGCTTTAGAACCGTTTGAAAATCCAACACAATATCGATATATAGTGGATGCACTGCAGTATCTAACTATGACAAGGCCTGCTATCACATTTGCTATTAATCATGTGTTTCAATTTGTGCACGGCCTAACTTTGCTTCATTGGAACAGTGTAAAAATGATCCTCAGATACTTGCAAGGTACGTTGGATCATGGGATTGTGTTTACAAAAGCTGCTGATTTTTGAATTTTCTCTTTTGCAGATACAGATTGGGGAGGGGATTTGGAGGATAGAAAGTCTATCTCTGGATTCTGTGTACATCTTGTGAACAACCTTATATCTTGGAAGAGCAACAAACAAACTAAAGTGAGTTGAAGTAGCACGGAGGGAGAATACAGGGCTATGTGTACAGTTCAAATAGAAATTATGTCCTTACAGCAGTTTCTACAAGAGCTTCAGATACCTCAAACCGTGGTGCCTATTATCTACTTTGATAATCAAAGTGCGTATCTTCTTGCAGTAAATCCTATACTTCATAGCAGATGTAAGCATTTGGAGCGGGATCTGCATTTTCTAAAGGACCTGGTTAACCAGAAATGTCTTTATATTGTGCATATTTCCTATTCTAATCAGATTGCAGTTTGTTTAATAAAACCACTGTCACAACACCTATTTGATAGATATAAGCTACTGAGAGTATTTCAAAACCCATACCTTAGTTTGAGGGGGAGGGTATTAAGGATAAAGAGCAATAGTTTATAATAACAGTATACAAAACTGCATTGCTGTCTTTTTTTATTAGTTACTAGTGTCTTTCTTGATAAGTCTTGAGTTTCAATAGTCACTAGTCGTGTTTGTGTGTGTGTATATATAACTTGGCTTAGTAAATAGATGTAATTCTGAAATGAAATGATGCTTGATTACTCTCATTACAAGTCTTTGTCTCTGTTTTAATTTTTTCTTTCTGTTCAAACCTATCACGACTACTCTTTTTCATAGAGCTAAGCTTACTGTTCTTTCTTACTTTCTCTAAATCTTTATGAAAAAGGATTATAGTAAAGAAGAAAGAAAATGGTAGCTAACGAAAGGTTAAAGAAAGGGACTAACTAGGAAAGAGGGGATATGTTGGTATAAAAGAATTACCGTATCAGGACTCAACGCATACGCGACACGTGGCTATCAGACCGTTCGATTTCTTTCATCTTAACACCACAACTGCGTAAAGTATCACTCGATATCTACATTCTATACCATTCCACCTTTCTTATCTAAATTAAAAAGTGACACATGTATTATCTGTGTAATTATTCTTTAATTATATCGCGTATTCCCATTTGGATTGATCTGATATATGAATGTGAGTTGATATGGTTGATATGTTTGCTGCATGTTGCTTTTGATACAGCACCAACCGATAAGGTCAAGCTCCGAGTTTGGTTAGGTAATTGCACCAAAAACACTCTTTAACCCATATCCACATCGATCTGCCCCAAATCCCAATAGTCATCCTGTCCATCTAGTGCACCGCCAATCATTTCACTAGTCGTAGACATAAAGCTAACACCAAATTAAATAACATAAACAATAAACCTAATGGAGATAGCGGAGTCAGTTTAATGAAAGTGAGTTAAGTTTTAAACAAGTTTACCTAAAAGAGTAATCTAAGAAAAAAAATATAAAATTATTTATTTAATTTAATATTTATATATTTATTAATAAATATAAACAAAAACTAAAAAAAAAAAACAAGTAGCCTCAAATATTTTCGTACCTATAATAATAGGAGTTGGAATCTTTTAAGATGTCTCTTAAAAAACTTGAACCATTTATTATTCTAAATAAAAAAAGTTTGGATTTTTTATATCTTTTTGTTCATAAGAAAATAATATATACATAATAAGAGGAAGCACATGCAATATAAAGACTTGCGTACAATTTGTTTTTTCTCGATTCCCCTTTGTTTGATATAAAATTGTAATCATATCTTCAAAGCCAAGCTTAGCCTCAATTTCAACACCTAATATTGATGAAGTATATATAAACAATCACATGTGGAACATTGCCACAAAAAGATGTATAGTTGTAATTTAATTAATATATAACCATCAATTTGCTTTACGGATCCCCTTCACATAACACCTATAAATTTCAACTCCATATGAAACAACATGTTCATCGAACAATTGAGCCTAAGCAACTAAGCAAGTAAGACGAGTAACATGGAATCCACCATGAGGAGACTCATTTCAGCACTGTTCCTCTTGCTCCTAATCACGGTGGGATCCTCTGCCTCTCCAACACATTGGCGAAAGAGGGTTCGAGAGCCTTGCAAGAAGTTGGTGCTTTATTTTCATGACATCATTTACAACGGCCATAATGCTAAGAATGCCACATCAGCCATTGTGGGTGCGCCCTCGTGGGGCAACAAGACTATACTAGCCGGCCAGAACCACTTTGGTGATGTGGTCGTCTTTGACGACCCCATCACACTTGACAACAACTTGCACTCGCCTCCTGTGGGACGAGCGCAAGGGTTTTACATTTACGACAAGAAAGAGATTTTCACCTCTTGGCTTGCTTTCTCCTTTGTGTTCAACTCAACACAACATAAGGGTAGCATAAACTTTGCTGGTGCTGACCCTTTGATGAACAAGACCAGGGACATTTCCGTCATTGGTGGCACTGGTGACTTCTTCATGACTAGGGGAGTGGCCACTCTCTCAACCGATGCATTTGAGGGTGAGGTTTACTTCAGGCTAAGGGTTGATATGAACTTGTATGAATGTTGGTAACTAAATGTTGGATACAACAGTATCTCTTCGCATTTTGTATTTTATTATTGTTAGTTGTTGTTGGTGTCGTTGTTGTATTACTTTCTCTTTGGTTATTCCTGGATTATTTACTTGGTGATAAGAGTTTTCATTTTTGGGATCAAGCATTGTAACTTTGCGGCACAATAGCACACCAAGGTGTTGGTGTCGTCACTTCTTGTTGACTTCATTTGGAACTAAAATAACTGTTTAATTACGATCTAATCTTTTTTTGTGTTGTCAACTTTTTTAAAGTCACTATTTTAATTTTATATTATCATATTTCTTCCCCCTCCCCTCCTTCTCTGATACCAATATTTATTTTTAATTCTTCATGACCGATCTAAATTTCTTTCCCCCTCCCCCCTCCCCTGCTTCTCTGATACCAAACTTTATTTTTAATTCTGGATGACCGATCTAAATTAAAAAAATAATTTCCCAACAAAAATATTGACTAGAATTATCTATTTAAAAGTTAACTTTTTATATTTATTCTTTGTATTAATTATCTCATATATGATTTGTTGTTTCGTATAACAATTCAAATAAAACATATTTTTTATTTTTAATATTTTTTTAAAAAATTTAAAATATTCTAATATTTAATTTTTATCAATTTTATCCTTAGTATTTTCTATTATTTTAATTTTATATTTATTATTCATATTTGTTAAAAATTTAGACTAATATTTTCTTTGCCAAGTATACTCATCTCTTTGACCCTCTCCTCTCTTGATAAAAACAGCATTGTTATAAAATATATATAGATCAATAGATGTCCTGAAATTGATATAACATATGCCCAAAACCACCAAAATAGATATTGAAAATTATGTTCAACTTATTACCAAATCATGACCAAAATGTCAATATAGGCACCCATAAAAATTCTATAAATAAATCTGCTGTGAAACTCCTTCATAAAACACAATTCGCAAAAAACATTAAAAGCATAACCAAAAGCTACGCTACATAAGGTTGTGTGTGTATGTAAAACTCCATCATAAAACACAATACAGAAAAAAACATTAAAAGCATAACCAAAAGCTTCATAAGGTCGTGCAAACAATATATATGTATATTATTGTGATATATGATATATTGAGAGTGTTAACTATTTTAGTTTTATAATCGCATATTTTTACGTTATCAACATAAAAATTTTTAAGATAAAAAATTTTAGTTATATCAAATCTTTTTATATTAAAATTTTTACCACTTTATATTTATAAAAAAATTATTTGTCATAAATTGTGGATGCTGAAATTCATTTTAATTCAATGGGTCTCAATGATGTCATTAAGACAAATAATAATACATCAATAAAAGATCACTACAAGAAAATAGAGTTATTTTGACACTTTATTTTTTAACACCATAATTAAATGTCAAAATTAATATATATTTTTGACAAATATCATAAATACCAAATTTTCTATATTTTCTTGACAAAAAATTTGACTGTAGAAAATTACTCCTCAATTTTGACACTCATTGTTTTCAATCTACTCTACTATTTTTTTCTTCTTTGGGCTCTGTTAATTTTGACATCACACTACTCTTAGTTTAGGATTATACTACTCATTCTTTATCTTCAAAATCTCAATTTATTCTTTAGTTTCAAGATCACATCTCATTCTTTGTTAAAATTTTTTGTTGAGAATATTTTATAGTCAATAAGTGTCAAAATAAATAGTATTTTTGACAATTAATAAGTATCACAGAAAATATGTTCTCAAAGTTTTCTAACAAATTATTTTTGACAGCCAATATTTATCAAAATAAGATTTAAATTTTTTTCACAATTGCTTATATGTTAAAAATACTATTTTTGACAAACTTTTATTAACATATTTTTATAGTTAAAATAGTGTCAAAATTTATTTTTTTGACAAATTTTAATTTTCTTTTACACATTATAACCCTAAAAAATAATCTATATTGTTGTAGTGGATTGCGCTACGACAATAATTTTTTTTGTTACTATCTTGACGAAAGATTAAAAAATGATTATCTTACTATAGAAGAGCTTAGAAGAAAGCTATTATCACAAAAAATCTGTGATTCTTCTAAATGCCAAATATGAACGGTCACATTTGTGGTTACATGATTTTAAATACATCGTTGAATATAATTTCACAATGTCCAAAATAACCTTACAATTAAAATTGTGTGAAAAAAATTATTATTGATAAAGATATGTTGGAGAAAATAATTTTGACCTTTAATTTCATGCTTCAAATATGCTCTTGTAGTAGCAATATTGAGAGAAGAAATTTAAAAAATATTCTAATGTAATTGTATACCTACTTGTGGTAGAACAGAATAATGAATTGTTCATAAAAAATCATAAAGCTTGGCCATTTGACTCTACTTCATTCTAGAAGTAAATGTGATCGTTTGTAATAATCCCGAAAATGATAAAGGTTTTGATTTTGGTAATAAATATGACAAGAAGAAAAATTTCTTCAATAAAAAAATATCCTACAAAAGGTGGGATAATAAAGAAAAGAAAAATGGACACAATAAAAAAATAAAAAGCAGATGTCATCGTTGTGGTGGTGGAGAACATTGAGCATGCAGTTATTGTACGCCAAAGCACCTAGTTGAACTTTAATTTACCAAGTATTTTTACAAAAAAAATGAGAAAAAGAATGAAACTAACTTTATCACAAGAGATGTTGAAGGTTATAGAAGGCTCAGAGAAGGGGAGTTGAATCTATGGCCCTCTTTTGCTTTAATAAATTAAGCCTTTAATTACAAACTTTCACTTAGAATCTGTTTGTACTGTGCAACAGAAACTTTATGGGACAATTCTATTTTGTCTCATAAATATCAGAAAACAGAACTCAGAGAAAGAGAAGAGAAATAACACAGGTATGTATTCTGGTTCAGTTGCCTTGTGCAATGCAACCTACATCCAGTCTCCACCACAACAATGGTGAAATTTTCACTATAGTTAAAGTATTACATACACCAATTCATAGGATTCACCTAATCCTTTTCTCTCAAGTTCTCAACTAACTTGACTTGGTTATGCTAATACCTAACTTTTCACTCTAAGTGCTAACCCAACTTAGAAAGGGTTACCTCACAGGTACAAGATACAAGATACATGAAACAACCAAAAGAAATTTCTTTTCACTCTAGGCTTTTCATGCTAGTGTGTCACTCTGCCTTTTGTCACTCATAGGCTTTTTCTTGGATTCTCACTTTCAGCCTTTTACCTCTCAAGAAATTACAGAAAGATATACATTGAAAATGAAATACAAACTGTAAAAACATGAAGGAGATTGATGCATTAACAGTCTCTGTTGCTATAAGTTGAATTGAATTCAGCTGGCTCTGATTAAGTTCTTCATCTTGGTGGAATGCTTCTTTCACTAGAAACCACTATCCAAAGTTGATGAACTCTACAGAGAAGCTCTTCAGAACAAACTCAAAATCTAGTTCTCTCTCCTTGCCTTGCCAACCAGAAAGTTTTTCTTTTTGTACCTTATGCAGGATCACAGATAGGGTTTCTCCCCAGGTCAACTTCTCAGACTTTGAGCTTTGAAAATACATTCCTTCACTTTTTTCAATCAACCCTTAAATTAGGAATTTCAATTCTGATTTTCTTGCTTGACCGAGGTCAACTGAGCAGCAAAGGATTATTGTTCAGTGATAAGCCCTAAATCCACACCATTAAGAATGTGCTTTGCCTCCAAATAACTTTGTGGGCCATTGATTTACAGCAGCATAGATTAGAGATTTTTTTCTCCATTTATCCCAAAATGGTATCATAGAAAGTTGGAGAAGGAGTGAAGAAAATAAATCACCTTTAACTTCTAACAAAGTTTAGCTCATTTTGATTTGGGTGATTAGACATTTGTTTTTGTGATTTACCTTTCTCTTTCTTTCTTCTCTAGTGAATGAACCAAGAAGAAGCTCTCTCTCTTTCTTCATGAGTCTGACCGAAGAGAACATTGTAAATGATTCCTTTAGAAGGCTTCCACTTGGATAATGGATCTTGGGCTTGGATTTGCTTCACTTACCTTTCAGCCCATATGATTTCTTTGTCATTTACCATTTGGGCTTTGTTTGTGCATTTTGTATACTTCAGCAACTTCTATTTCTTTGTTCCATTGGAATTGGGCTGCTCTAATCAATTTAGGCCGGTATCACTTAGATTAAACAATTAGAACCCAATTGGGTGTTCAACCCAATTACATAATATTTGTCATCATCATATAAGTTAGTTATATACTTAACTCAATACATATTCCTATAACAACTCATTATGATGTATTTGATTTCTTTGAAAAAATTGAAGGAATATTGATTATCTGATCAATAATAAAAATGTTGAATAATATATTTTTTTATTATATATTTTATTTTCAATAAATTAAATTAACGTATATTTTTACTTATTTCATATTTGATTCTATTCGTTTTTAAATTTGTCTTTCTATGTAAGTTTTAAAGTATCAATAAATAAATTTGTGCTATTATATATAACAAATGTACAATAAATAAAATGGGTTTGTCTTTAGTAAGATCAAGTCTTTTGAATTTTTTTAATATGCACAAAAAATATTTTACAAAAAGGCGTAAAATAGGGGCAAAAAATAGTACTTATACAAAGGATAAAGTTAAAAAAGAAGATGAATGGTGGTAATTGTATTGTTAGAGATGAAAATCTTCTTTGATGAGGGTGACAAAAAATATTTAAAAATTTAGTCTAAAAAGTCTAAATTTGTTTTATTTAGTATTTATTTATTGTAGGATGCATTAAACAAAATTAAAAATAATAAATTTTTTCAATTAAAACTTTTGTTTTCTAAATTTTTTGCAAAAAAATTTAACGGAAAAGATGTTCTTGATTCATCAAAATGTAGAAACAATTGATTTCTAGAATGATTCACATTAATGAAAGGGTATTTCACACAGTCACATTGAGCATGTCATTGGTGCTTGTTTTTTCTTGTTTTAGAGTTAGGTGATTTAGTTTGATATAGGACAGTACTAATACATATTTATATATAATTAATTGGTGTCGTCTACTGTGGTAGTAGGGGTGCAATAAGTAAGGTATGGTTTAAACTCAATTCTAAACCTATTTGTGCGTTTAATTTTTTACTAAAACTCAACTCTACCATATCCGCGGATTGATAACAACCTAACTCTACTCGTGAATTTTCACAAATATGCAATATTATTATATAACCTAATGAGCATACAAAGTAAAAATTCAATACAAATAACACAATCATCTCACAAACAACATAATCGTCCCATAAACAATATAATAATCAAATGTTCAGTTCTACAAAAAAGTCATTACTTAAATTAATTACACAAACACAAATAAAATATTGTGATATAATGTTGTATTAATATATCACTAAAATAGAAATAGTTTATACATAAACAAAATTGTTAAATTATCAATTGATGATCTTATTGGCTCAATGATAAAGACTTTTTGCACTACGAGAGAGATCCTTGATTCAATATCTATGTATA
The DNA here is from genome assembly GCF_000817695.3 of Arachis duranensis. Lineage (NCBI taxonomy): Eukaryota > Viridiplantae > Streptophyta > Magnoliopsida > Fabales > Fabaceae > Arachis > Arachis duranensis. Next base: position 96,733,267 of record NC_029774.3, on the reverse strand, counting down.
ACATATTTTTATAATATATACATATATAGGGTGCGGGTTGTTCAGGTAGCATTGAGACTCAACCCTCACTCAAATCCGCAACGCACTTAACTCTACCCGCAGTAGATCGGGTTGACAACCACACCTGATCAGTTTGGATAGGGTTGGGTACCAATGGATAGAATACATGCTACCACCCCTCAGTGGCCATTAAGGTATAGTGGCTACAATGGCTAAGCTCCCTGAACCAATAGGTGCCTGACATCTGGAGAGTTAGAGGTCAGTTAACCCTCAATCTAACAATGTCAATAAAGATAAAATTGTTAATGAAACATGATAAATATATGTTTTCATGGTTAAAATTGAATTAACAAAATTTTCACCAAAAAAAGTTTAAAAGAAATTAATTTTTTGTTTAGTATTTGATTTGGAAAAATGAATTATGCTTCTTTTGTGTTGTTCATAAGCCTATTGCAGCAGGGGGACCTTCTTTTCTAGTAGCAACTTGGTGGCAGTGTGGAGGAGAAGATGATACCAATAGTGTTTGTTGAGAGTGTCTTCGAAAGTGTGGGTGGAGCGTTCTAGTAAGAGCAAATGGTGTTCTATTCATACATCGGCAATCGGCAAGGGAGGAGCGCCACATCCAAGTTTCCACCTTTTGTTCCGGAGGTTGAAGCACACTTGGCTAACTACAACACGTCGGTCCTACAATGAATGACACTATTAAACATCCTTGCCGCAAGTACCAGCGCGGCCTTAGTCCCATCTGCACCGTTAAACACACTAATAACTTCAAAATCAGCGCTTCGCGTTTTACCATACCTCTGGCGAACAATGCCAACACCATCAATACAATATTAACCAATGCTTATCAACTTTTGAGCTCATTTTCTCGAATGGCATCTGCCGTGAACCTAGCACATTTTCTACGGCCGCCAGCCGATACCCATTGCACCCGTTGACATTCATACCTTTGCTAATAGATAGCTATTTCCACTAATATCTCCCGGTAAAAGAGATAAGAATTACAGTGGTTAATCACTTAAATAAAGATTAATCTAACTAACAATAATACCACTTGTCATCTTCTCATTCGACGGTCAACAGATGACCACCACTAGCCACCAGAGACGTGGCCTAGTTATGTATGTTCTTCTTTATGTGCTTGTTTGAAACCATTAAGTTGATTAAAAAAATTTTTTAGCATAATTAAAAATTTCTAGTAGTAAAAGTAAAAATATTAAAAAAATAAAAAATTGAAAAGCTACAATTTACATCTTTTTTAAAACATATTTTTTTCTTAAAAAAAATATTTTTTACATAATAAATAAACAAAAAATTATTTTATATTGTTATATTCAAACATAACTAATAACTAAAAAGATCTTTTTGCATGAAATATCCAAACATAAAATATTTTTACTTTTCTATAAGATATTTTAAAAAAAGATAACTCAAAAAATATTTTTTCTTAGAAATTTCAGAGGGTATTTTCTTCATTTTAGAGTTAAGGGGCAGAATGGTAATCTCGTCATATTCAAAGATTTGAATACTAGAAAATTTATACCATCCCAATCTTGACATCAAGAAGACCAAGAGTCCATCTAAAAAATAGTGGTGCTGAAATCGTGACAAATCATAAGGCCCATTGAGTTAAGTCTAGTGGAAGACACAAATTTAATTTAATTTTTAAAATTATTAGGCCTATATTTTAGTTTTCTTTGTTGTTTAGATTTGTTAAAAAATTTCATTTAGTTCTGATTTGTTTAGTAGTATTTTTAGAAATTTTAAATTTAAATCAAATCTGATCTAATCTAATGAGATCAAATCTGATTTAAGTTAGTTATCATATCTTTAGAATTTTAAATTAAATATGATCTAATCCAATAAGATCAAATCTAATTTAAATTAGTTATCTTATCTTTAGAATATTTAAATTAAGTTATATTATCTTATCTTTTAGTTAGTTTGTTAAGGGCCTATCTAAACACCTTTCGTGAGACAATTTACACAACTTTAGATGAGTAAAATTTTCAGTTGCTTTATGCACGTTTTTTTAGTGTGATTAAGTGAGGTGAGTGATTTGCTTCTCTTGTTGCATGAAGAAGATTGAAGGATCTATCACTAAGATAATTATGTGTTATAGTCTTTTCAATTTTCAGCCCTTTGATCTTGGTTGTCAAGGACATGTTCTTTGAAGGTCTAGTAGAAAATCCCTTTTGGTGACCTAGGTTGCTAAGAACAGGTTTCTTAGAGGTCTAGTAGGAAAACTCCTCATCTTATTCTTATCCCCCTCCAACCCTTCTGTTGGGACTTTAATGCTTCGTCTTTATTAAACTTCCTAAACCCTTAATAACTTCTTATCATCTGTTATCAGTTACAGGTCATAGGTAAATTTTTATTTATCTGCACGTTTTAGTGTTCTTGCTTAGTCTCTTTATTTTTCTCTTCAATTTCTGTAAATTTACTTTAGAGTAAAAAAAAACAAAATTTTTTATTTAGTTTTATTTCTGCAATTATTATATCTTAAAGTCAAGGTCTGAAAAAACATAAAAAAAATAAAAATTCATCTTTAAATTTTTGTGTCTGAGCATTTGCTACACAAAAAAAGGATCAATCATTTTTTTCAACTTTGTTTTAGTTTTCCAAATTTTCTTTGGGTTCTAATTAGGGTTCAATTTTTTTAGTTTCTGCTATCTTAGTATCACTTATTATTTTCCTTCCTTTATCACATACTTTGGTTATCTTCTTGTCAAGTTGAACATCTCTAGCATTCAAATTACCTTAATTTAATGTCTCAATTTCTCATATTCTAAATTGTAACTTGTTAACACAATACATGAGTAGAAAAAGGCAAGAGTGGTGAGCTCAACAAAGGGTAAAAGCCAGATATTGAGTGTAAACACGAGTGTACTATTCTAAGCGATACACGTGAGAAGAGTGCTGTGAGGTCTTTTCTTTCACAGGTTCTTAAGTGATGGTTAATGATGAAAAGACCCCCGATCTACAACTGACTTTTTACGTCAATGCAATCATAGACAATCGGAAAATATTGATAATAACCCCAATGCTATCAAAATGCATATCCCAGAATTTAAAGGCCGAAGTGACCCTGAGGCTTACCTAAAATGGGAACGGAAGGTGGAGCTCCTATTTCAGTATCACAACTACTCTGAGGTAAAAAAGGTAAGACTAGCAGCTATAGAATTTCCAAATTATGCCCTTGTCTAATGGGCTGAGTTAGACAAAATAGAAGATGGATTAAAAAATTACCAATTCAATCTTAAGAGAAGATGAAGAAAATCATGAGGAATCAATTTTTGCCATCATCATACCATAATAAGTTTCTTGGACAGTTTTGTCAGTTGAAACAAGGTTCAAAATCAGTAATGAAGTACCACAAGGAGTTGATATCTTTGGGAACTAAGGCTAATATTACAAAGTGTCCTGATGTTCTTATGAGACGCTTTCTTATTGGACTAAATAAAGACATTGCATATAATTTCAAACTTTACCATTGCACAACCATGGACAATTTAGTCAATGTTGCCATTGAGTTGGAGTAGATAAGAAAGACTATTATAGATCGACATAAGAAGAATATTTTTTTAAGCCTATTTCTCATTCTTCTTCCAAGCTAGTGACAGAAGAATTTGTTGAGTATGCTGTAGAAGCTGATGTGTACTTGGAGAATCCAAAAGTACAAAATTTATCAAGTGGGTCCTTGGAATGTGAGGAATTTACAAATCAAGAGAGAAAAGAAATAGAGAAAGAGAGTGAGTGCGTGTTTCAGTGAAAATGATTAATGTTTAATTGAAAGCGAGAATTTTGAGAGAAAAGATAAGAATAGTGAGATAAAGGAGTCAATGTGCGACAAAGAAATTGAGAGCAATAAACACAATTGTGAGAGAGAATAGTTCTAGTTTAGAAAAGAGTGCTTAGTATCATTGAATTCTAATGAGTCTTTAATTTCTCATATATTTAACTATAAAATTCCTAGTGTTTTTATGTCAATTTTTTAAGATTTTGCAGATTCACTGATCAATTATGGACGCATTAATATGGATGAAAAGGATGAAATATAACTAATTGCATACTTTGGACAAGGTAATGAGAACTTGACGATTGTTAATGAATTGACAACCTAGATCAAAGGACTGAAAATTGAAGAGACTAGCACACAGAATTACTTTAGTGTTGGATCCTTCAATCTTCTTTATCCAACAAGTGAAGCAAATCACTCATCTCACTTAATCACACTAAAAATGCATAAAGCAACTGAAAATTGTATTCATCAAAAGTTGTGTAAATGGTCTCACAAAAGATGTTTAAATAGGCCCCTAACAAACTAACTAAAAGATAAAATAAGATAGCTTAACTTAAATCTTCTAAAGATAAGATAACTAATTTAAATTAGATTTGATCTTATTAGATTAGATCAGATTTGATTTAAATTTAAAATCCTAAAGATATGACAACTAATTTAAATCAGATTTGATCTTATTATATTAGATTAGATCTGATTTAAATTTAAAATTTTTAAAAAACTACTAAGTAAATCAGAACTAAAGAAATCTTTTAACAAACTAAACAACAAAGAAAACTAAAATATAGGTCTAATAATTTCAAAAATTAAATTAAATTTGTGTCTTCCACTAGACTTAAAAAAGACTGTTAGCCCAATAAGGCTTATGAATTGTCGCTATTTCAGCACCATTGTTTTTGTGACGGACTCTTGGTCTTCTTGATGTCCAATACCAGCATGGTATAATTCTTCTAGTATTCAAATCTTTGAACATAACGAGATTACCATTCTACTCCTTAGCTCTAAAATGACCAAAGTATCCTCTTGACCACGTATCATTTACCCAAGCAAGCCCATTATTGGTTTAATAACTTTTTTAGATGAATAATTTTATAAAAAAATATTTAGACTCTAATTCTTATTACCCAAAAAAAGTAAATTTAATACAAGTCAAATTAAAAAATAGATAAAAAATAAAAAATATGTGTACTCACATTTTAAACTAAAAGAAAAAAAACCTTACATAAGGATAAGTTGTTGAAATATAAGTAATTCTAAAAAATTCTTACATTTCATCTACTACTTTTAATATAAGTAATGTTATGAGAATATATAATCCATAGTCATAACCTAATAAACCTGCACCAAATTAAATGTCATAACCTAACTATACTAATTGATTTTTTGAGAACCTAAGTAAAAGTGTCTTTATTTTTAGAATTATTTATTAAATGTGAAAAACACAAACTTTTAAAATAAAAAAGTATTCCATCATGTTTATAATCATTGAAAAGTAGTTAACTTTTTAAGAACCCAACAAAGCAGCAAGTGCTATTATTAGTTTAATGCTACCAACTTAACAGCCACTACAAAAAAAAGGCCTATGGTCACGGTAAAAAACCGTGACCATAGCTAGTGAAAAGAGTGACCATATATCTATGGTCACGATTTTGGACCTATGGTCACAGTTTTTTACTGTGGCCTATTCTGGCATGGCCATAGGTCTATGATCACGGTTTTTTTTATCTATGGTCACGGTTACAATTTTTAAATTCTGACACTTTAGGCCATAGTTTTTAACCGTGACCATAGGTTAATCTATGGTCACGGCAAAAATCGTGACCATAGCCTCTATGATCACAGTTTTTACCGTGACCATAGCCTCTATAGTCACCCCTCCTTAAAACCGTGACCATAGCCTTATCTATGGTCACAGTTTTTCACCGTGACCATAGCCTCTATGGTCACCCTTCCTTAAAACCGTGACCATAGCTTTATCTATGGTCACCCCACCTTAAAACCGTGACCATAGCCTTATCTATGGTCACGGTTTTTGCCGTGACCATAGCCTCTATGGTCACCCCCACCTTAAAATCGTGACCATAGCCTCTATGGTCACCCTTCCTTAAAATTATTATCATAGCCTTATCTATGGTCACGGTTTTGGCTGTGACTATAGCCTCTATGGTCACCCCTCCTAAAAACCGTGACCATAGCCTAATCTATGATCATGGTTTTCACCGTAACCATAGCCTCTATGGTCACCCTTCTTTAAAACCGTGACCATAGCCTTATCTATGGTCACGATTTTGGCCGTGACCATAGATTATCTATGGTCACCCTATTTTAAAATGTATTTTAAAATGGTGATTATAACCTGCATATTTTATGAGATTTAATTTTTTTTAAAGTATAATCACATCACGAAAGATGGTAATCACAAAATAAATCTAAAAGTAAGAAATTCAAGAAATCTAAATCATAAAAAATTTCATTATAAGCTAGATATGTTTAATTTCTAATCTAAACAACACAAATCAAAATAGAGTGTAATTTATCCAATTACATATAATACGGAGTAAAGTCTCTTTTCAAAAAATAGCTAAAACACATCAAAATATTGTATTTAGATAACAAAGGTCATTGTAAGCCCCATCCTATGTCATATTTAATTTGGAATATATTTTCTTCATCACATCATGTCTTCCTGCTAGCAAAAAAAATAAACATGTTAGAACAGAGCAAAAATGCTTGTGATGATGTAGTACATATACAACAAAATAAAGCTATAAGATAAACTATGTTTATTTAGTTGCTTGCTTTTGGAACTTTGCAAGTTATACTTGCTGCAGTAACTCATTGAGTTTCTTCATTGATCAAAATAAATAAATAATAGAAAATAACTCATTTCTATTGTTAATACAGGGGGAAGATAAAAAAAACACATGATCAGTGAGACATCCACATACATCACAAATTGAAAGGCCAAGCAATTGTTTTCACTATGAAAGGCCTAGTCTTGTCTTGAATATGTATTTCAGTTTTACAGCCAATTTCCACATATAAGTATACATGATTCACAATCCTAAAATCTTAAATATAACTCAAATCCATGATATATCATTTATCAAAAGCATACTATTAATTTAACTGCTAATTATGAACAGTACTTACTTCCATATCCTTTGATACATGGTTCGATCCAAGTGAAGGAGGAATGCTTCGCCGCGCATCATTTGGTGCACTACTCGCGTCAAGCGGAGATTGTTGGGCAGCTTCTATCATTACTTGCACTTGTTCTGCACTCATACAAGGATTGACTTATTGCAACAATGTTTTAATCAAGTTTGTTAAACCATCCAACTTGGAAGTTAAGTTATTTTGATTTTTCTCCATAGTTGAAACAACTATAGTATGTTGTTTTTGCATTTGTCAGATTTGCTTATCCTTTTTAAGAGAGAATTTTGTGACTGATCGACCATAGAAACGAACTCTACCACTTTTCTGCTTTCCAAAAACTGTTTGAACTGCTTCATCATCACTGTATCCTGCTTGTTTCAAATTTTGAAGATGATCCTATTACACAAAAATGGGAAAGAAATAAGTTCATGCACCCAAATGATTCAAAATAAAAAATAGCTAACACATTTCTTGTTTGGTGTACTTTTCTAAGAAACTAGACAACTCACAATTGTCTCTTGTGTTCCCGAATCAGTCTCTCCTTTTTTATTCGTACGAGTTACAACAAATATCTCAACTTGTGATGGATCTTCATTGTCCTCCTTCTTTGTACGCTACAAAGAAACCACCAACATGTGACTAAGTTAACACATATAAGTGGAAAGATGCAAAAATACTTAAATGTGAAGGACAAGAAAATACCAATTCAGCGTATACTAATTCAAAACTAACTGGACCCATTCAATGATTCCATTTTTGCTTGGATCTGTTTTCACGATTTTTGTCAGAAATAACCTATATTTTGTTGCAATGTAAAAATACATAGAGTTAGTTAAATACATGATACCATCATTAAAGCCAACAAAGTTATGAAAATAACTTACTTTGCTGATATCAAGACTCCAAAACTGAACTAATTTTCAAAAGTGCAGTGCAGGTACAGTCATTGGACGATTTTTCATCATCTCTCTGAATGAGCTATACGGTGTATAATGATATTTTTTTATCCGTTTCTTAAATTGCTTCCATGACTCTCCAATGGTATCTATCACCCAAGGCTCAGCATCACTAGGAATGTTATATTTAGACTATGAAGAAACAACGAATTAAGTTATTTTACCATACGTGCTAAGCCTATTTTGTAAACAATTTAAAAAGAGGAATGATCTACTCACCTTTGCATAATCTAACATTGAAGTTTTAGTCTCATTGGACACAGCTTGCCAATTAGTATATAATAACGTGACCAAATTAGAGTTTCTTGCAAGTGTACCCAAGAACCGACTAAACAATTGAACCTGTGTCTTTGTTGGGCCTATGGGTTTGCCGTTGTACCATGTTAACTCTATCTGTGTCTCCATAGCATGAATATGCTTCAGTTGGGTGGGACCACGAACTCTTTTCTTTTTGGTACCTATTTCCAATGTCATTACTAGAGAATATTAACAAGAATACTAATCTAATGAATAAAAGAGTAGACTAAATAAAAGAGCTAGGTTGGTGTCTTTCACTATTTGCTATTAAAACTATGGATAAAAGCATTACCGTGTTGACTGTCACTACTATCCCCAACACTTAGATTTTGATCATCATAATTATATTTATATTCTTCATCATTTTCATCCAATGATATCCCATATTTTTCGAAGAATTCATTTAAAGTCATAGCTGGGATAAGAAACTCAAGCTTGTGTTCTTCTTCGTTGGCATCCTCTTCATTTGATTTCTTCATTGGTAATTTCTTATCAGTCGGCTTCTTGCTTTGACCATCACCGCCATTGGTGTTCATCATCGCTTTTTCATCTTCCACCTTTGATTTCTTCATTGGCACCTTCTTTCTAGTTGGCTTTTTCCCACTTTGACCTTCATGTACATTGGATTTCTCCGTTGGCATCTTAATTTGACCCTCACCTTCATTGATTGACTTGTCTTTGTTGTTTGTTATCTTCTTGTTTGGCATTTTGCTTTGCCCTTCATCGTCAACTCTTGTCACCTTCTTTGTTGACATGTTGTCCTTTTTCCTTGTCTCATGTTTGCTACTATCCCCATATACAGCTAAAATATGTTCTCTTTTAATTTGAAATTGTTTTAGTAGTGCATAAGCACTCGTGAATTGAATTTTTCCTGAATTTTTGACTGGACTCCTCATCTTCAAGGGACTTCTTTGTGACTCTATTTGTGATGGGGTCCTTAACCTTTTTTTTAGGATTTCTTTCATTATTCATCCTGTATCCAAAAAAGAGAGGTCAAATAATGCATCGACTTAATTCAATTGCAAAAAAAAGCTCTCAAAGAGAGTTTCAACATAATCCAATTACAACAAGGGAGGTCAAAATAAAGAGTCAACATACATCAATGCAAAAGGAAAGGAAAATAAAATATCAACATATTTCAATTGCAACAAGAGAGGTCAAATAAAGCATCGAGTTAATCCAATTGCAAAAAAAAAGATCTCAAAGAGAGTTTCAACATAATCCAATTACAACAAGGGAGGTCAAAATAAAGAGTCAACATACATCAGTGCAAAAGGAAAGGAAAATAAAATATCAACATATTTCAATTGCAACAAGAGAGGTCAAATAAAGCATCGAGTTAATCCAATTGCAAAAAAAAAAAGATCTCAAAGAGAGTTTCAACATAATCCAATTACAATAAGGGAGGTCAAAATAAAGAGTCAACATACATCAATGCAAAAGGAAAGAAAAATAAGATATCAACATATTTCAATTGCAACAACAATAGAGGTCAAATAAAGCATCGAGTTAATCCAACACATTATAGTTACTAGATTTCAGCATCACTGTCAAACTCATCAGACTCTATTTCTTTGTCTTTAAATTTGATCTTGTTCGGTGTCACATCAACAATAGTAGGTTGCACACCCGGTCTAACCAAGTCTACCTCACCAATATCACTTAAGGGTATCGGACTATTTACAGATTCATGTGGCTCTATTATGTTAGGGTCAAACTATAATTGGACACCATTATTAAACAAGTCTCTTGGAATAGTTTTCATCACATAATGCTTTTAGGGAATATATGGATCTTTCACATAAAAGTACTAGTGTGCTTCGCTTGCCAACACAAATGGTTCGTCTTGGTAACATCTTTTGTTAAAATGGACATATGTCAAACCATAATTATCTTCCTCAACTATAAACCACTCACACTTAAATAACACAACTTTAAATTGACTATAATAGTCTAGCTCAACAATATCCATGATTCTACCATAATATCTTATATTGGCCTTGATTGGTTTTTTGTCTTCAACACTAGCAAAGCTTGTAGTTTCAGCCACCATAGTGACACCACTATTTTGCATTTTTCGCATCACTTCTCGCCGCTTAGTATGAAATCTGTACCCATTGACAACATAAGCAGAAAATGATTTTGAAACTTTATTTGGACCCTTAGACAACTGTCGTATCCAACTAGGAACATCATCTTTCATGGCATGTCCTGTGAACCATTCTATAAAGTCTTCATTCTGATCTTTAATAACGTTCCACTTTCGCTTCTGCTTGTCTTGCTTTTGTTGATCACCATGTTCTCTATAAGGGATGCATATTATTGTATAATGCTACCAAAATTAGTCTAAGGAATAGAACAAATTAGAGGTGAAAATTTACCTAATGTAAGGCTCAACATTAATGCAATTGTTCAATACATATGCATTAGCTTGACGGAGTGACTTCTCGTCCAAAATGATTAGCTGCCCTTTTTTTTCACCCAACAGACTACCCTTGTTTGTGAACAAATTTGAATCAGGATCTTTGGTTGAAATACCTTCATCATTATTCCAAGATATTTTGTTGAATCTTGTTTTCACTCCCTCATGCAAATATCTTGAACAAAAAGTTAAACACTCTTCAGCCAAATAACCCTCTGCAATTGATCCTTCTGGACGACTTCTATTACGAACATACCCTTTTAGTGTGCACATGTATCTCTCAATCGGATACATCCATCGAAACTGGACGGGACCACCTAACCTGACTTCATTAGCTAAATGAATTGGCAAATGAACCATTATATCAAAAAAGGTAGGGGGAAAAATCCTCTCCAACTGGCACAAAGTCTCTACAATTTCTGACTCCAAACCATTAATCTCTTCTAAAGAGATTTCCTTTTGACATAATCGACGAAAAAATGAACACAAGTGAACTAGAGGAACAGCAACATGATCTGGAAGAATGCTCTTGATTGGTATTTGCAACAGGTAATGCAACATGAAGTGAGCATCGTGAGTCTTATAACCATAAAGCTTTCTCTCTTCTTGTTGTACACAACGAGAAATGTTTGAAGCACTTCCATCAGGCAATTTTGTTTTCTTCAAACACCACAAAAAATGGATTTTTCCCCTTTGGTCATGGAGTAGTATGCTCTAGCAAGTTTAGTTCTTTTGCCATCTTTCGTATTTATTGGGTGAAGATTCTTTCGAATGCCCATCTCCTTAAGATCATAACGAGCCTTTGCATGATCCTTTGTATTTCCAGGAATATCCAATAAGGTACCAACTATACTATCGACTATGTTTTTTTTGATATGCATAAAATCAATGTTGTGCCTGATCATACAATGATGCCAATATGGTAACTCAAAAAAGATTGATCATTTTTTTCATTGGCCTTTACTTTTGTTTTGCGTCTTGCCAAAAACATTATCTACTGACTTTAGCATATCTAGAACCTCTTCACCTGTTAACATTCGTGGTGGATCACTGAATTCTGTTTTTCCATTAAAAGATCTCTTGTTAGACCTCCATGCATGATCAACTGGCAAAAATCTTCTATGGTCCATGTAAACTGTCTTTTGGCTATATTTCAAATAACAAAAAGAAGTGTCATTTTTACAATAAGGGCAAGCCAACTTCCCTTTGGTACTCCAACCGGATAGCATCGCATATGCTGGAAAATCATTGATTGTCCAACGAAGTGCGGCATGCATTTGAAAAGTTTCATTTTTAAAAGAATCATATGTATCTATCCCTGACACCCATAGCTCCCTTAGCTCTTCGATCAATGGTTGCAAAAAAACATCAATATTATTTCCTGGTGAACAAGGTCCAGGTATGAGTAAAGAAAGCATGCAATATTCTGACTTCATGGACATCCAAGGGAGAAAGTTGTACACCATTAAGACAACTGGCCATGTGCTATGTGACACATTCATAGTTCGAAAAGGATTAAAACTGTCACTTGCCAAACCAAACCTCAAATTGCGAAGTTCTTTTGAAAAGTTTGGGTACCGACTGTCCAACTTCTTCCATGCTTCGCCATCAGCAGGGTGCCTTATGCAATCGTCTTTCAAACGCTGGTCATCATGCCACCTCAACGCCTCTGTTGTATTTGGGCACATAAAAAGCTTTTTAAGCCTTGGTATTAAGGGAAAGTATCTTAAGGTTTTTGCAGCAACCTTATGAACTTTATTCGGAAGCGCAAAGTCATCTTCGTTGCCGTCCGTAGTAGGAGCCTGATTATATCGAGACTCTCCACAGATATGGCAAACTGAGTCATTTATGTACTCATTTCGATATAGCATGCAGTCATTAGGACATGCATCAATATTTTCGTAGTCAAGACCTAAGTCATTGGGGGAGGGGGTCTTTAAACAAAATATTTTCAAAAACCATATTCTATGGTCACTCCAAAAAACCGTGACCATAGACCATTTAAGGTTACTCTCTAAAACCGTGACCATAGACCCCTTTAGGTCATTCTTTCGTAAAACCGTGACCATAGAATCTTTTTGGTCACCCCAAAAAACCGTGACCATAGATATCTTTTGGTCACAGTGAAAAACCGTGACAATAGACCCATCACCCTTTCGTAAAACCGTGACCATAGACTCTTTTTGGTCACCCCATAAAACTGTGACCATAGATGTCTTTTGGTCACGATGAAAAACCGTGACCATAGACCATTTTAGGTCACTCCCAAAACTGTGACCATAGACCCCTTTAGGTCACTCCAAATAACCGTGACCATAGACCCATTTAGGTCACCCTTCTTTAAAAAACCGTGACCATAGATGTCTTTTGGTCACAGTGAAAAACTGTGACCATAAACCATTTTAGGTCACCTCTAAAACCGTGACCATAGACCCCTTTAGGTCACCCCAAAAAAACCGTGACCATAGACTCCTTTAGGTCATCCTTTTTTAAAAAACCGTGACCATAAACCCTTTTTGGTCACCCCAAAAAACCGTGACCATAGATGTCTTTTGGTCACTGCGAAAAACCGTGACTATAGACCATTTTAGGTCACCCCCAAAACCGTGACCATAGACCCCTTTAGGTCACCCAAAAAACCGTGACCATAGACCCTTTAGGTCACCCTTTTTTAAAAAATCATGACCATAGACCCTTTTTGGTCACTCCAAAAAACCGTGACCATAGACCCCTTTAGGTCACCCCTCAAAACCGTAACCATAGACCCTTTTAGGCCACTTTTTTTAAAAAAACCGTGACCATAAGTACTCTATGGTCACCCTTTCTAAAAAAACTGTGACCATAGTGTTTTTTGGTCACCCTAAAAAACCGTGATCACAGTTTTTTACCGTGACCAAAAAAACCGTGACCATAGACCCAAAATATTGTAGTGAGCTTTTTAGCTTGACAAAATGCGAATTAATCTGTCCTTAAAGTAACAAAAATATTATTACAAAAGATTTAAATTATTACGATATATGTTCACCAATGAAAAAAAAATTATTACAATATATATACTGACTATACACACTTTTTATTCTAGTTATGGAGAGAAAAATGGTGTAGGATGCAAGTTTGGAGTGTATGAATATTTTACGTAATTATAATGTTAGAAGCAAAAATCAGACCGTCCGATTTTTTTTTACAAAAATTGGACCCTCCGATTTGTGTTTAAATAATTAAAAAAATTTAGAATATACAAATCGGACTGTCCGAATAAAAGGTAAAATTTTTTTAACAAAAAAATCAGATAGTCTGATTTTTTTTTCATTGTTTCAGAATATATTGTCCCACACTCATATCTAACATTCATACTCTCTACATCCATGCACAACACACACTACTGCTATATCAAAAAAAATGAACCGACTATACACGTTAAAATATTTTTATGTAAAAATAATAATTAAAAATTATTAAATAATTTGAATGCTTAACATAATAACTAATAAGTATAATATTTTAAGAAGGAAGTTTGAGTACCAGCAATCTTAATTGATATTATTAGTTAGTATTTTTTGTCAGCAACCTAACACATGTAGTTCAGCATTAGTGCATTACAATACTATATTTTTAATTGGTTAACTACTGTCTAAACAAAATAAATTGTGCTTGACCTATAATATTACTCATATTTTAATTATCATCTTGGAGGAAAAAAAAAGTCTTTATATGAGAAGTTAGTATAAAAAAGTTATTTTTTTTAATGAGAACGCATTTAGTATAAAGAATTTGGATTCGAATTTGAAAAAAGAAAAATGCTGAAACGCTTAACTCATTCGAGCCAAGTCAATAGACTAGGAAATTAGTTGATTAGCGGGATTAAAATTAGATAAATCTGCCAGTGGACCTTGCGTATTGTCGAAAAAAGTAGGAGAGACAAAATGCACTATTATAATTTTGGTAAATTTTATAGTATTTTTGTTGTGGTGCGTAAATTGTTTAACTTATTTTTTAAAATAAAAAATAAAATATTTAAAATAAAAAATAAATTATTTAAAATTTATTAAATATTATTTTTTTAATAATTTAGATACAATGTGTTAGATAGCATAGTATTCACCTATAATCTTATCCTTCAGTTCTTCTTATAGTGACTTTTCCTTCCTATACTCTTTACTGTATATACCCTACTCAACCACTCTCTGATGGCAACGAATCCTGCCAAGATCTAAATCGCAGTCCATGCATGCGGGATTTTGGAGGTTGGAGCATTAGGTTCATGACGACATAGTCTATTATGACGTACGGCAAAAATGAACCTAAGGCATGGCGTGCTTAACACTTATTTATTACCAACTAGTCACATGGCCCAAAAAAACAGTGTTTGTCTGATTTTTCTTGTGTATTTATTTGAAGGTCAATTAGGATGTCCAGATGCAATTGATACAGAAATTCTTTCTAATCCATAAACTGATGACAATGTGGTTGTGGTGACTTCATAGGATGCATGCTATTTTTTAAAAAAACAATCGTCCTTAACTTTGTAATCTTAGTGTTAAAAGCTTACATAAGAAAGTTGTAGCAAGATTCTTCAATATTTATCGTATTAAAAGTTCATTCAATTGATTCAATATCGATTAACAATTAACGTATTAGAAGTTCGTTCAATTAATTCAATATCGATTAAGCTAGAGAGAAGGGTTGATGTTTGAAACAAATATGTAACCAAAATTTTCGATATTCTTTAGGAATTTTTTATTTGTATTCAGCTAATTATTGACCAAAGTCAAATTTTTTTGGTAAAAGAAATCTAAAGAATTTTCCATCAAATAAATCTTAGGTACGCTTCTGATTGATGATTAGTCCTGAAATTCTACAATGAAGCCTCACAAATATTAATTAAAATATGGGAAATATTTTGGTGTATTGGGAGAAAATAGACTTATTGTGTGTATTACAAATAGATGGACGTGTCAGATGAAAGGGTAACACGCAGGGGGCGTGGTGCCTTCAACACGCAGGGGGCGTGGTGCCTTCAACACGCAGGGGGCGTGGAGGCTAGGTGGCACGCTCTGGTTGAGCCACGTAAGCAGCACGCAGGGGGCGTGCTGAGTCAGCACGCAGGGGGCGTGCTGACGTGGCGGAATGTCGTTGCAGCACGTGGCAGCACGCAAGGGGCGTGGTGAGTCAGCACGTGGGGGGCGTGCTGACGTGGCGACGAGTGATTGGCCAGGAAGTGCAGCACGTGGGGGGCGTGATGAGTCAGCACGCAGGGGCGTTCTGACACGTGTCAAAGCGTGATTGGTTGAGACAGGCAGCACTGCTCTATATAAAGAAGAGCTCGAGAGTGTTTTCCATAGTGAGTGAGATTTGAGTGTGTTGTGAGGATTCTTTGAGGTGGTGTAATGGAGGGAACTGCAAATTTGGTGGTGTATCGCAACGGGGAGATAATACGTAATACTCATGAGGGAGTGAGGTTTGTGTGCCAGAATCCGTTTTCGTTTGTGGTTCCCTGCACGATGACATTAATGGAGCTGCAGAACGGCCTCTGTCAAAGCATGGAGAATGGTACGTTAATGAGAGTGAGCAGAATTCTGTACCGAAATCCGGTTGTTGTTTTTGGTGGTCTAATATAGTTTGATGTCATGCCGATCACTGATGAAACGAGTATGTAGAACATGTTTCAAATTCATCGGCAGACTCAGATGCAACACCCACAGATTGAGGTGTACGTTGAGTATGAAACTGTAGCGGCAGTGGCGGTTCAGAATGATATAGATATACATGATGATAGAGATGCAGTGTACCAAGGAATGAATAGTGACAGCGAAGATGATTTCGAAGCCACTTATGAGGCCGGCGACGAAGATGAGGATGGTAATGTGGGAGTTGAGGCAGCAGCAGATAATGTAGTGGTGGGTCCGTCGAGCAGTCAACCGATGGACGTTCCACCTTTTATGCGTGAGTTGGATCTCGAGGCCATGCATGCCCACGAGTTTCCAGAATATACAAACATAGGTACGTGGTCACTAAATAATAATTTTTTGTTAGTTTATACGTTCGATTGAGTAAAAAACAGTGTTGTCTTAACCAGACCGGACCAGACTGAATCGGCCGGTTCGACCGGAAAATTGGTGAACCAAATATTAAACCGGTCCGGTCCGTTAATTAAACCGAATAAGGAAACGAACCAGTATGAATTGGTGAAATCGGAAATGAACCGATGAAAACCGGTCAATCTCGGTAAAATAGTTGAATATTCTTAAAATGTTAGTAAAGATAGTATTTTATATTTTAACTTGAATTTTTTTTACTATTTTTTAATTTTGTTGACATAGGTGTTGCCGATGGTGAGGACGGGGAGTTCCGGATTGGAATGGAATACAGTTCTAGAAAGTCGGTCGTCGCAGCAATTAGAAGTTTCACTATTGGTAAAGGAGTTGACTATGAGCTGTATGAGTCTGAGCCACAGACGTTCTATGCAAAATGCAAGATGTACGGGCGCGGATGTGACTGGCTTATCCGAGCTAGCTTGATGCGGAAAAAAGGTTGTTGGGAGATACGAAGATACAACGGTAGCCACACGTGCACGATCGGAACAATTTCACAAGATCATTCGAAGTTGGACTCAGATACAGTTGCTGATGCTATAAGGCCATTGGTAGAGACGGACCCGTCCATCAAGGTGAAATCTATAATTGCGGAAGTCCAGTCAAGGTTCAACTATACCATTAGTTACCGAAAGGCTTGGTTGGCAAAGCAGAAGTCCATAGCCAACGTTTTCGGTGGTTGGGAGGATTCTTACCAAGCCTTGCCATGGTGGCTACCGGTCATGGTGCAGAAGATGCCTGGTTCAGTTGTCCAAATAGAAACACGACCACTGTACAACGGGATTGAGGAGGCGCAAGGTGTAAAAATACTTCATCGTGTATTTTGGAGTTTCAATCCATGCATTAGGGCATTCAGGCATTACAAGCCCCTGGTTCAGGTTGACGGCACACACCTATACGGAAAATACAAATGTACACTTCTAGTCGCTGTTGCACAAGATGGGAACCATAATATTGTGCCTATCGCCTTTGCCTTGGTGGAAGGGGAGACAGCTGATGCGTGGCACTTCTTTCTCAGGAATCTGCGAATG
>NC_029774.3:96713509-96715318 GCF_000817695.3 Arachis duranensis | reverse complement strand
GTTGTTGTCAACATAGGGTATTCAAGAACGGTGGAGGAGTACAATATCAACTATAAGAGGTTGGAAGAGCGAGGTGAGGCATATGCCAGGTGGTGCGATGCCATTGGACTCGGACATTGGGTATTGGCATTCGACAAAGGACATCGATGGGGCCATATGACAACGAACCTTGTCGAGTGCATTAACCCAGTCTTGAAGGGTGCCCGTAATCTACCTGTGTTGGCGCTGGTCTGAGCAACATGTTATAGGTTAAATGAACTTTTTACGCGGAAGAGTGTCGAGACTCACGAACGCAAGCGTGCTGGATATACGTACTCCGCATTTGCGCAACAGCGGATAGAAGCAAGAATGCAACAGGCTGGGAATATAGTTGTGCACCGCTTTGATAGACGAAATGAGGTGTTTGAGGTGCGCAAAATGACTACTGGAAAGGTGCTAGTTGTTGATCTTGCACGACGGACGTGTGATTGTGGGCACTTTCAGGTTGAACGAATACCATGTCGCCATGTTATTGCTTGCTGTGCTAACCAGCGTCTCGATTGGCAGTTGTATGTGCATGATGTGTACAAGATGACAGAGGTTCGTAAAGTATATAAGTTTGAGTTCACACCATTAGGTGATCCTGATACATGGCCCCCTTATGAGGGACCCACATTGGTCGCTAATCCCGCGCAGAGGCGAACGTCTAAAGGCAGGCCCAAACTGACCCGATAATTGAATGAAACGGACTCACGTGACATGCGTGGTCCTCAGATATGCCGTCTCTGTGGTGCTCAGGGTCATAGTCGGAGTAGGTGTCCTCAGCGTGCTGGACCGAGTGGTGCTGCTTCGTAGTTTAATATTGTCATGGTTGTATTTTTTATTTGTATTTTGTTAGTCGATGATTTTAAAATAAGACGTGTTTGTATTTTTCATTGAAGTCTATCCATTGATATAAAAATCGTCGCTTAACAGTGTCATTAACTGATTACATAAGTTAACAAAACAAACATTAAACACGACCTACATATGTTAACAAAACAAACATCAACGAATTACATAAGTTAATTGAACAAACATTAAACCCGATTTACATATGTACACAAAATAAACATTAACTGATTACATATGTTAAACAAACAAACATCAACTGATTACATAAGTTAATTAAACAAACATTAAACACGATTTACATTAAGTTAACGACCAAAGCTCACTTCTTTCCAATGAACCAGTGCAGTCCCTTACGCATAATGCCCGTCCCTAACCGCGATGGAGTATACCTATCAGGTGGATTTCGCTCCGTCCGTAGGTCATATGGGTGACCTCGAACTGACCCTCCTGCATCTGTCGGAACGGCCGACCCGCCTGCCTCTGTCGGAGCAGCTGACAAACCCCAATTTGACGGTTTGTTTTGTATTGAATTTAGAGCATCTTGATAGCCTCTTGTCACATTTAGCCTATGAATTAGCATGGTTTTGTTGTCTCTCCCATATTTGTGCTTAAGTGTAAAAACATGCTTTTAAACCTTATTTTGATGAATTCTAGTTTCTCCTTGATTCCATAAGATGCCTTGATGTGTTTGCTAGTAATTTCAGGATTGAAATAGGCTAGGCATGGTTCAAAGGAAGCAAGAAAGGAAGTATACAAGTGGAGAGAAGCACAAAAAGCCAAAGAATTGATCCAGGCCAAGCACGCGCACGCGCACAAGGCGCTCGCGCGCACATTGCGAAACAGGACAAGGACGCGCACGCGTACCGTGCGCCCACGCGCCGATGATGGCACATGACTTCATTAATGTAACACGTGCCTGGCGATTTTGGAAGGTTT
>NC_029774.3:96707911-96712787 GCF_000817695.3 Arachis duranensis | reverse complement strand
ATTTGTGAAATTCTAAACCGTCAAAAATCCGTTCATCAAGATGGCGCCGTTGTCGGGGATTTGCAATGGTGTTATGTTATTGGTTATTGTACATATGTGAATATTGTGAATAGGTTTATCTTTTGTTTGTTTCTTAATTTTTGTTAGTTTTATTTTGTTCTCTCATTATGAATTCTCACTTTGGCTTTGAGTTTGGTTCTAATTTTGTTGTAGGAAATGTGCACCTCAATAATGACACTCATTATGGATGGAACCATCAAAGATGAGAGGAGCCTCAAGGAATTGATCACCCCTATTGGCAACAACCTCCGGATACTTATAGGTATAATTTCCATCCTAATGCATGTCAATTTAATGGCTATGATGACTCTTCTTGTGACACTCAACAACCACCATCATGTGCCTATGAATCTCATCCTCAACATGAACCTCAACCATACTCACAAGCCTTTCCACATCAAGCACCCTCCTATGATCCATATCCACCATATGACCAATCATTCATGCCATATTCTTATGACCATTATGAGCGAGAACCCTTAGAACCACCACAACCTTATCAAGATTACTCCCAAGAACCACCTCAATGCACACCATCTCCATACCCTTACCAAGAAGAACCACCTTCCTACTATAAACCCTCTCTCCAAAATAATGAACCCTCTTATCCACCCCAAGCCCCAATAGATGACTCTCTTACCTTGCTACTTCAAGGACAAGCGGATATGCAAAGGAACACCCTAGAGTTTATGACTAACTTGACCAAGGTAGTGTCCACCTTATCCTACAAATTTTTGAACACTCAAGGTGCTTCCGTGGCCACATGTGAAGAATCCATTGAAGATCATAGCATGAAGGAGAGATTGAAAAACCCGGTGGAAAATGAGGGAGGCTATTTTGTATTAGAGCAATTGGAGGAGCCTATGGTTATTGAAGAAAAGGAAGAAGTGGTTGAAGATTTAGGAGACGTTGAAAGTCCATGGGAATGTAGCATCATGGAGCATTTTCCCAAGAAGCTTAATATTGATGTTGAGGAGGGTGCGCAACCTCCAAGGCATATCATCATTGAAGACTTGGAAGAAGCTTATCAAGAGATGGATTCAATCATGGATGAATTCCTCTCTACAATGGAATCCTCTCCCATTGGACACGAAGTTGAAACTATAAAAGAGTGTGCACAACCTCCCAAGGATAACGAAAATGGCATGGTCTATATTGAAATTGAAGAATATGAAGAGGTTGATCAAGAGATGAACTCATTCATCAATGAATTCCTATCTAAAGTTGAATCACCTCCCATTAAACAATATGTCAACGCCACGCCATGTAACAAAGGGAAAAAGGTTGAAATTGAAGAAGCTTGTGAAGAGGTGGAAACAATCAACGAAGAGCACAAGGAAGTGGACCTTGCATTGTCTAAGTGTGGGGAAGCCTCCCTTCCCAAGTTACCATCCAAAACAACATTCAAGTGGGTAAAATTCTTATCCCTAAGCTTTAATTTCTCACTTAAATATGGTTTGATTGAAAATGATGGTCAACTTAGAACTCTTTGTGGAATTAAAAGTAAGAATGAGTTGTGTAGTGGTTGGAAAGTAGGTGTTAAGCTCATTAAGGTCAAGACCTCAAGGTATAGGGATGATGTTGGGACAAAGATCACCTTATATGGATCTAGAAGGAGGCATTGGTGGAGTAAGGAGAATTTTGTGTGCCCACCACATTTATGTCAACCACCCATCCGACAAAATCATGGAACTCAACTAACGGATGGATGCGAAAATAAGATATGGGATCCCGGTTCGCGATGTGAAGACCAAATATGGGAACTCGTATTTTGGGTAGAACTCGGCCCAAGCTTAATAAAAATGGTTGGAAATTTTGTCAACCAATTGAGGAGCATGGATCCTTGGAGATTCAAGGAGGAATACAAACATAAGCCACCATGACAACAAGCATCTCAAAATGTCCAACTTAAGGACTTAAACTAAAAGTGCTAGGTGGGAGACACCCCACCATGGTAAACTCTTTCCAATCTTTTACATTTACTTAATAAGTGATTTGAGTTACCATTGTAGGTAGATGTTCCATACAATTTGTTTGTACAACTTAATTGTTAGCTTAGTCACATGCATGTTGTATTTAGTAGTAGATGAATAATATCAAAAATTGTATTTTTGTGAATTGTATGATAGTTGAGTGAATAAGAGTTGTGAAGCCTAAGGGGAGCATCCAGCAATTTATTTTCTGACATCAAAAAAAAAAGGGGGTGGACGCGCGCGCACCATGTACGCGCACGCGTCCCTGTGTGGATGCATCACGAGCCACACTTCCGAGAGTTGGGCCTCCCTTGGGCAAACATCATGCCTTGAGCCCAACACAATCCACGCGGACGCGCACCTGCCGCGCGCGCGTCCTGTGCGTGCTGCCACCAATCTAGGCCACGGACCTGAGAGTTGGGCGTGCCTCAAGCCCATTCTAAGCCTCAGGCCCAATATAATGTACGCGTGCGCGCACTGTGCCACCCATTCTGCCACCCACGCTAGAGCGCACTGCACGCTCACGCGTGGACCTCCAATTTCTCTCACTGCGCGCGGACGCGTACACTCTGCGTGCGCGCCGATCTGATTGCGCGACTTCCAGGCCAAACTCCAGAGAGTTAGGCCTGAGTTGGGCCAACTCTAAGCCCCCAGCCCAACTCCTTGCACGCGTGCGCGCACCGTACGCGCACGCGTCCTTTCCCATTTTGCTCATCCACGTTTAAGCGCGCCGTACGCGCACGCGTAGGTCCCAAGTTTCCTCAAGCGACGCGGACGCGCAAGTGGCGCAGGCGCGTCGATTCAAAATAAGGGATAACCATAGCACGCGTAGCACACTGCGCAGTCGCGCAACCCTTTTCCCCCAACCTCCATCTTCTTCTTCCTTCTCTCAACCTCCATAACCGCCGCTGCTCCGCCGCCCACCACCGCACGGCCAACCCCTTCCCTTGCCATCACCCCAATCGCCCACATTCTCTCTCTCTCGCCACCCACCCTCGCTCGAACACCAACCACCACAGTCACTCCTCTCGGCCAAACCCCCACCACCGCGCCACCATCTCCGCCGCCACACCTTCATCACCGTCGGCGACTCTCCCTCTCCTTTCTTCACTCACCTCATCTCCTCTCTCTCCTCCACTCACTCTCTCATCCGCTCTCTGCCCCGTCTCTCACCTTCACAGCGCCGGCAACTACCGCCGCCTCTATTCTGCCATAACCGCCACCGTTCACGGCGGCGCGACTGCTGCCCCATTCCCCCCCCCAGTTTCCTTTCCATTCTTAGTCCTTCTCTGCTCCCAGGTTCCTGCTCCATTTCTGTTATCTTTTTCTGTTTTTTTTCTTTTCTTTATTATTCGTTTCTGTTAATCATTATAATTGCATGTTAGTTAGTTAGACTTAGAACTTTGTATGTTAGGTTAGATAGAAATAATTGCGGTTAGGTAGCTAGGGCTGGATAGAGGATTCTAGGCCTGATAAGTGCTCCGTTCGTGCATAACTGCTGTTTGCTTATTTGGATGGTGTATGCTGATTTTTGGAATGATTTTGTGCATTTCATGTTGCCTGAATGCTATACCACTGTCACTTTGCCTAATTGATGTTGTCTTCTATGCTAATTGTGCTAATTTGCTATCCGGGAACGTCTAATTTTAAGCCGGAATGCTGCCCGATTTTCAAGGAAATTTGTTTCATTTTGAGCTTTATTTCAAATTTGGGCACCTTTCTATTTCCTTTTGACTTCCCGGATTTGCACAATCATTGTGAACATGAACCATATCTTTTCTTTTCATTGCGCATAAATATCATCATATCACTAATCCACTTTTCTAACTCACTAATTTCTTTAACCGTCTAACTTCCGTTCACCTTTAACAATTCTTTCAAAAATATGATGATATTATTGCCTTTTGAATATGAGTTGCGAATTTTAATGAAGCTTGCTTTCTTGGTTTACTTGTTCACTTTTGCATATTCACTGCAACATCATGATTGTTCTTTGATAATTGTATCCTGAACATGCCTTCTTTGTTACATGCTAAATGTCTTATATATTCTATCATATTTTTCAGGATGTCGGATAAAGGCAAAGCCATAGCCACTGCCTCCAAGAAGAGAAAACACTCTACCCCCTCCATTCCTTCCATATACAAGCATTATGCCAAGAACCCATTGAATGATGAGGAAAAAGAAAACCAGTTATTGCCTTCCACCAACCCGGACAAATTCCCCAACCTATACTGTGAGCTCCGGTTTTCTAGATATCGAACTACAAAGCTAAACATTGAGAAGAAGTTACTTCTACCTAATGATGTGAGACGGTCTATTACCGGGCGGATCCTTGAGTTGGGTATTGACTTTGTTGACCGGGATTTGGGGGATATCAATGTATCTTGGGTGAAGGAATTCTACTGCAACTTCTTCCGTCCGACATTGGATTCGGTTCAGGTGAGGGGTAGAGAGATTATGATTGCTGAGACTACGATTGAGGAGGCGCTACAGTGCCGGCATGTCCCAGATGAGCTGTGTGCCCATCAGCAGGCTGAGTTAGCCATACACAGCATGACTTTTGATTATGAGGCACTCAGGAGTGTTATTGGGTTACCAGATGCCACATGGGTTATGGATGCGAACAATACCAAGCCGAAAGGGATGCTCTTTACTCATCTGACTCGGGAGGCCAAGACTTGGCAGATGATATTCGCTTGCTACGTCCTACCCACCACCCACTTCTCTGAGATTCCTATGGAGATGCTTCTACTTATTGGGTGTGTTATGGAGGGGAAGGAGGTCTCCTTCCCTAGACTTATCCGGCAGTGTATGTGGCGGGCGCATATTCGTGGCCTACT
>NC_029774.3:96702039-96707599 GCF_000817695.3 Arachis duranensis | reverse complement strand
CAGCAGGATGCCCCTGACACTACAGCGCCACCACAGACTCATGAGGATCCGGTCCCACAGCCAGAGACAGAGCCTATCGTTGTACCTCCCACTGATCCTCCGGTTTAGCATCGAGGACGATGCTTGGTTTTAAGTGTGGGGAGGGTACCGGTAGCACTATCTGGGAACCGGTGAATTTTTTCAGCCTAGTTATCCTATTTTGCACATTTTTGTATATATTTTGATGCATTTCTAGTTCGCTTTAGACACTTTTATTGCTTATTTTGGATTTTAGATATTTTGATGCTTTTGGATATTTTTAGATGTTTTGGATGATAGATTCCGTACTTTTAGTTGGATTTTTATTTTTCGTTATACATTTTGTTTGTCTTTGTTTTTAGTTTGTAGTTGTGATTAGAAATCATACTTTGGATTGCAAATATTTAGTTACCCTTTTTGCATAATATATTGGTTTTAAGTGAAAAAGGAAAGGGTGAACTAAGAAAATTTTTGAATTTTTCAATCACAACAATGCCTAGTCAAACATTGAAAGTTTCCAAGAAGTTTAAATATAGGGCATCAACCCAATTGATTGAAAGAAAATTTTGGTAAACTTTCTTGAATTTCATACTTTGTGAAGCATGTATTGAACTAAGAACACAAGGTTGTGAGACTTGAGCCTATTGATGTGGTTACATTTTATAACCACTTATTTTCCATTCTTGTGTGAAATTGTTCTCTTTCTATGATTGTAATCCTTGATTTGTTTGATTCTATATATCCAATTATTTCTTGTATTCATGCATTTATATGATTGAGGCCATTGTTTCATTAGCCACTTACCCAAATAGCCAACCTTTTACTCTCCATTGTTAACCAATTTTGAGCCTATGTTTAACCAACTTATTCTCAATTTAGCACATTACAAGCCAAGGCGAAAAACCAATAAAAGTCCTTGTTTGGATCTTTAATTAGCCTAGGCTAGTGAGAGTGTTTATTATTCAAAGTTGGTGAGGCGTGGGAACATTGGATGGGATAAAAGGGGTAGTACACTTTCATGTTTAGGAATTGGGTACATACTCATGTATTGATCAAATGAATAGACCTTATGCATTGATGTTCTTGTATATAGTTTGACAAAAGAAAAAAAGAAACAAAAAGAAAAAAAAAAGAGAGAATAGAAAAAGAAAGAAAAAAAAAGAAGAGAAAAAAGAAGAAAAGGAAAAAAATAATAAAGAGGGGATAAAATGCCCCAAAGTGAGTTCAATAAAAGAGAATCAATGCATAAGTGTTATGAATCAAATAAGGATGCATGAATATGTAAGAAAAAGTGAAGAATGGGTAGTTAGAATAGTTCGAACTTGTATAGGTCATTATATAGTTAGGTGGGGAAGTCTATGCTAATCAAAGATTCAAATCCTAGTACACTTAACCATAAATGATCCTACCTTGACCCTAACCCCATTACAACCTAAAAGAAAGACCTCATGATGAATGTATGCATGCATTGAATAAGTGTTGATTGCTAGAAGAAAATCAAATTTTGGAAAGCTTGATTAGAAGAGAATTGAGTGAATTGACCCTTAAACACTTGAGTGAATAGAGCGGATACACATATCCGGTGAGGGTTCAAAAGTTCAATCACATGTATTCACCCATATTATCTATATCCTTGCAAGTTTAAATTCTTTTTTGACAATTCAATACAATTGTGGTTTGGAATTAATTCCTATTACCTAGCCTTGTGCTTACACATGCTCTATTGACAATTTGATATGTTTGAATTAAGCATTTGCATTTACTTTAGGTAGTTGCATTTAGATAGGACTCATATAGTTTAGTTGCATTCAATAAATGTCATAACCCTTAGTTCCTTCCTATTTTAGCATGAGGACATGCTAAGGTTTAAGTGTGGGGAGGTTGACAAACCCCAATTTGACGGTTTGTTTTGTATTGAATTTAGAGCATCTTGATAGCCTCTTGTCACATTTAGCCTATGAATTAGCATGGTTTTGTTGTCTCTCCCATATTTGTGCTTAAGTGTAAAAACATGCTTTTAAACCTTATTTTGATGAATTCTAGTTTCTCCTTGATTCCATAAGATGCCTTGATGTGTTTGCTAGTAATTTCAGGATTGAAATAGGCTAGGCATGGTTCAAAGGAAGCAAGAAAGGAAGCATACAAGTGGAGAGAAGCACAAAAAGCCAAAGAATTGATCTAGGCCAAGCACGCGCACGCGCACAAGGCGCTCGCGCGCACATTGCGAAACAGGACAAGGACGCGCACGCGTACCGTGCGCCCACGCGCCGATGATGGCACATGACTTCATTAATGTAACACGTGCCTGGCGATTTTGGAAGGTTTCAGCAACCAACTTTGGCGCCAAAATGCATATAAGAGCCAAGGATTGAAGGGGATTGATACACATTCACACCCATAGACTAATTAGGGGGACCATTAGATAGATAGTTAGTTTTAGGAGTAGTTTCTAGAGAGAGAAACTCTCACTTCTCTCTAGGATTAGGATTAGGTTTAGGATAATCTTTCTTCTTAGATCTAGATTTAATTCATGCTTTGATTCAATTTTCTTTTATCAATTCTTAATCTTCTCATCTCTCTCTTCCTAGTTATGTGCTTTGATAATTGTAGTTCTTCACTTTGTTTTTGGATATATTGTTGTTCCTTTGTTTTCTTCCAATAATGCAATTCAAGGTAATTCATAATAATTGTGTTTCTTTTGATTGTTGTTGTTAATTTCTTTCAATAATTGTTGTTAGATTCTCTTCTTGTTGTCAATTTGCTTTGCTTTTCTTTTGTGCCTTCCAAGTGTTCGATGAAATGCTTGGTTGGATTTTAGTGTAGGTTTTGTTCCTCTTGGCCTAGGTAGAGTAATTAGTGACTCTTGAGTTATCTAATTCCTTTGTTGATTGATAATTAGAAGTTGCTAATTGATTTGAATACCTCTAAAGCTAGTCTTTCCTTTAGGAGTTGATTAGGACTTGAGGAATCAAATTGATTCATCCACTTGACTTTCCTCCATGGTTAGAGGTTGACTAAGTAGGAGCAATGGACAATTTGCCATCACAATTGAGGAGGATAACTAGGATAGGACTTCTAGTTCTCATATCTTGCCAAGAGCTTTGCTAGTTGTTAGTTTATTTTCTTTGCCATTTATATTTCTTGTCTAAAATCTTAAAAACCCCAATTATAACTCACAACCAATAACAAGACACTTTATTGTAAATCCTAGGGAGAACGACCCGAGGTTTAAATACTTCGGTTTATAGATTTTAGGGGTTTGTACTTGTGACAAACAAATTTTTGTATGAAAGGATTATTGCTTGGTTTAGAAACTATACTTTACAACGAGATTTCCTTAGTGAAATTCTAAACCGTCAAAAATCCGTTCGTCAGCAGCCGACCCGCCTGCCTCTGTCGGAGCGGCCGACCCGCCTGCCTCAGCTGGAGCAGATGGACCGGGGATGAACGTGTCAACAACTGCGTATCCCCGCTGACGCTAACTAAAACTACTATCACATGACGCACTCTCTAACGTGTGGTCAGAAGTACGAACCCGCAAAGCATGTCCCATATCTACTGATGCCCTACGTGGATCAGCCGGCACTGACAGTGAAGGGATACTACTAAAATCTGACCAGCCACCTAAACCAGCGTCAATCCAATCCTGTTGTAGCTGATCTCCGGGTTCATCCCTGGAGAAGTCAAACCAATCATGACCGGAAGGAATGGTAAGTATGGGATCAGGATGCTGAGAGTGGTGGCTATGCTGGGACTGCTGAGAGTGGTGGCTGTGCTGGGACTGCTGAGAGTGGTGGCTGTGCTGGGACTGCTGAGTGTGATGGCTACCATGACTGTAGGCCAGTGGCTGTGGTATATAATAAGGAAACGGCTCAAACACTGCATGCTGAGGTGGCTGAGGGGGAGGTGGCTGTGGGGCAGGTGGCTGTGGATGATGAGGAATGTACCCTGTCAATCTCAACAGATGTCCGTAGGAGCGCATGTACCAATCCCGGTACTCAACCGTCGGTAAAAAATCCCAGGTCGGTAGGGGGTGCAGGTCTCGTAGTCGGCTCTGTCGCCTGTTGGCCCACTCCACTATCTATGGCCCACGCAAAACTGTCCAGTCATGAAGCTGCACTCCGCGTAGAACGATGCAATGATGGTCAACTGGAATATCCCTTGGTATCCCCGGAGGAGGTTGTACATATCCAAACTGACGCATCACTCGGTTCGCAGGGTGCCACTCAACACACTCGAACGACAACAACGGAGCAACGATGTCACACACCTCAAGATGGGGATGCAAGTCGTTGGGGACGATCAACCCGTCATATGGCCACCACTCAAACTGCCACAGTATTACTGGTGTATTAGAACCCTAATAATAATGGTTCAAAAAACGGATTAGAAGAGCCATAACTACTTACCTCTTGCATGTAATCTATATCATGCCTGAATGTCTCCACGGTCTTCGATGACCATGCTGTGGTCCGTTTCGAATGACTCCACCTGAAACATTGTTAATGGAAAAAAATTAAATAAGTCATCATATGTCATATATGCATCATGAATATAACACATAACTAAAATAAGTCTTATTACCTCATGGCAACTGGTATCTCGGCCGGTGGAAGCGTTTGTCTCGGTACGGGAGCAAGACACGGCATTCGCTCCCATGCCCAAACAAACAAGAGATTTAGAGGGCCATCCATCTCCTTTGTATCATATCGTGATGCACGGCATAGTGCTCTATAAAGATGTGCGAGACAAGCTGACACCTAACTATAAGTATGGATCCGCTCGAAATCAGAAGCAACGGTAGATATTTCGCATGGGCATATGCAGTCGACTTGTCTGTGAATAAGGTCGACCCTAACAAACAGAAGATATGACATCTGACGGATCTCCTGATAGACTCGTCAGTGTCCAACTGCTCTGCGTCTCTAATACGTCGAACCCATCCAAGCTTTATATAAGACTTCGCATTACCACTGACTGATGGCTCACGACCGAATATCTCTATGCCCTGACTTTGAACGAACTCGCCACTACTATCTGTCTATCCATTGACAGCCTCTCCATCAATGGGTAGTCCGAATATATGAGCCACATCCTCTAATGTCACTGTAACCTCACCGATCGGCAATACAAAGGTGTGAGTTTCAGGCCTCCACCTTTCAACCAGAGCCGCTAACATGGGGTGAAATCCTCTTATGACTCCAATTCTAGACACATGGTAGAATCCCGTGGCGCGTAAGTAGTTCTTCACTATCGGATTCCACGTCTGTGGCGGATCCAGTTTACGCACCAACAAATTCCGGTTAGGCTGCATCAACAAAGATATCTGTTATATTATTTAAATAATAATCCTTATAAATATATTAATAAACATTCACATATTTATTTTAATATCTTATTTATTAAAATATTCAACATAGCTTATCCATTTATTTATTTATTTTTTAAAAATTTAAACTCTTTATTTATTATAATATTTATTTTTTAATTTTTTATAATATTATTTATTAATTAACATACGCATATTTATGTTAAAAAATTC
>NC_029774.3:96681892-96702027 GCF_000817695.3 Arachis duranensis | reverse complement strand
CATTTTAATATTTTATTGTAAAAAATATATATTTTATTATAAAATTTTTATTACATTACATAATATACAGTTTATTATATTATAGTTTTTTTATAACATAAAATTAATCTCAAAATAAAAAAAATATATATATACGTTACTATATTAAATAAAAAAAACAGAAAACTATAATACAATAAAGATATAATGTACCAACTTACATAAATTGGATGATCCAAATAATTTATAATATGTTCTTTCGGAGCACAGTAATTACGAACCATCTTTTAAAATAAAGACAAAAAAATTTTTTCCTCCTATTTTCCAATGTTCCTCTTTTTTCCACTACAACCTTCCTTCTTCTCTTTCTTGATCCTTAATCTCTCTTGTAGTCTTTAACACACTCTCTCTTCAGCAACCTTCTCCTACACTCAAACAATATTACCTATACAATGACCAAGAGGCTCCTTATATAGAGCCCCCTTTCTTTGCTTGTTGGTTCCCGGAGTGGAGATTGTCTCCTGCATGGAAGACCGCCTTGGAAATCTGCGCTGCCACCTCCACCACGCCCCCCGTGGTGTCAGCTTTTTGCATGGCTGCCAAGTCACCACGCCCCCGGCGTGGTGCTTGGGCGATGACACGCGGCCTCACCACGCCCCCTGCGTGGTGCTTGGGCGATGACACGCGGCCTCAGCAAGCCCCCTGCGTGGTTCTCCGGTGATGACACGCGGCTTGGCTGCTTGGCCAGCACGCCCCCTGCGTGGTGGCTGCTACCTCCACCCCACGGTAAATCACCCCACTTCCCAATAATCTCCCAAAACACCAACCACTTCTCCATATAAAAAATAATTTCCGAGATCTTTACATATTTAAATTTTATATTATTGATATATCTTTTTTTTATCCTTTATTTTTATCTATATATATTTTTATTGCTTTACAACTTATAATCAGATTTAATTTTTTTTTTGTCCAATATCTCAGTTGTTATAATTCTACTATCAAAATATGATATCTTGATTTTATTTCAAATTTTAGATTAATTCTTTAAATCCAGAAATTACGAAGCAATGAGTTGCTTAGTACTTAATTATTAATGAATTGATTTCAAGAGGGTATATTTCCATAGAATTAATCAAAATGTCAATAGCATAACACGGCTTCTTATTGATATTACCCATTTTGATACTAAAAAGCCTTCTCCTTTTTATCCTCATGAATCCACCAATACTATTGTTATGTAGATTTTTCACAAATTTGAGTTGGTTCGATATTTAATGATTTGGGAACAAAACCTACTCTTATCGGTACTAATTTTCGAAAATACATCAAAGATCCTTTTTTACTTTATTAAAATGACAAAAGAAAATCTGAAATATAAAGAAAGATAACTTCAAATTTTAAAATGGCTGAAAAAATGACTTTTGACTTAAAGAAAATGATAAACTATCTTCGACAAGATCGAAGGACTTTGAAATCAAATATAGAGTTCAAAAACTCTAAAGAAAATGAAAAGAACAACTTTGTTGAAAAGATAAATTTACAAGAAGAAAAAGTTTACAAAAAATTTAAAAGAAAAGTAAAGGACATGGATGAAATTCTACAGAAAATAAAACTCTTGGCAAACTCAGAAATTCATTGGGATATGAGTGTGTGAGAGTATTTTTTGAAAACTGAATTCCAACCTTTGTTCCTTCCAATCTTCAACTATTTATAAGACTCATTGACTAATCAAATCCTAATGTATTTTCCGTGTGCATTAATTCTTAGATAACCTTTCCGCGCTTTGAATTATGTTAATAACGGCCATCAATCTATTCACTTGTCAAATTTCTTCCCTTTTGATAACCTCTCTTCTTTTGATAAGTCTTGTAGATCGAACCTATCTCTCTCATCGATAAGTCCTTTTATCGATAAGCCCTATGTCCTTCGAATATACTAGTCAAGCCCTGGCCTTAATACCTCAAAGCTTATTTTATCTTGACTAACAAATTGGCCCCTTAAAATTAACGCGTCTATTCGAAATCAAACTGGAGATGAAATGCTTAATCCTATCTTAAAATATCCTTTAAATACCATAATTAATTAATTAAATCATGCGAGGCTCATTAACTACTCATGTCTCCAGAAATTCAATAATTACGCCCACTAT
The DNA here is from genome assembly GCF_000817695.3 of Arachis duranensis. NCBI lineage: Eukaryota > Viridiplantae > Streptophyta > Magnoliopsida > Fabales > Fabaceae > Arachis > Arachis duranensis. The sequence continues at coordinate 96,699,896 of NC_029774.3, read as the reverse complement.
AGCACGTTTCCCATTAATTATCACTTCTCTCCTTCAATTTCACCTTCTCAAAAAAGATTCCTTTTTTCAAATTTAAAAAAAGAAACCACAAAAGAAAAGACTCTACTTACCTCCTACTATTCTCTTTGGCAACACCTTCTCAACAAGCAGTAATATTAACTTTCTACTTTCTAGTTCTTCTTTTTACTCTTCTCCTTATTCTTTCTAGTAATTGTTCTGTCTTCAGCCTCATCTATCTTTTTTTTATTATATCCCTTTGTGATCAACGGCCTCATCCAAAGCTACAGAAACCTCATCAACCAAAGATAAAGGCAAATAAATCATGATTGATACTTTTGTACAATATGATTTAAAGGTGTTATCCCAAACAGGAAACATTGTTATTGAAAACCAAGGTAACACAGCAAATAACAAGAAAATTCTCTTCCTGTTTACTGTAGAAGGCGGCACTTACTGCTTTCGTTAGCCCTTTGCACTCTCTGGAACAAGCCGAAAAAACTGCCCATCATTTTCCTAGTGCTGAAGGAGAAAATCTACTCATTAAACAAAAGACCTTTTCATAGCACCTTTTATTGATGGTAAAAAACCTTTTCGAAACAACCCTAAAATCTCTTTCAAAAATGCCAACTTTCTCTCTTAGTATAAAGGGTTATATCTGCAAAAGGTGAAACCCAGAGGTTACAAAATATTCACAATCTCCTTCGACATTCTCATTCACACCAACTACGTATCATTGGAAGATCGGCGCTGCACTTTGTTTCTGGAATAGAACTACCAACAACTTTTACCTTCCGTGTCGTATGGTTGGCCCTACACTCTTCGATGTGGCCGCCATTATTGGACTACCGATGGACAACCCTGTTGCCACATTCGAAATGAAGCCTAATCGACAATACATTATCATCGAAAAAAACTCTCATGGGGAGTTTATTAAACACAATAAGAGGAAAGAAAATACTCATGTCACTGAAGATGATGAGTGTGTAGCATTTTTGTACTACTGGCAAAATGCGATTGTTTATTGTTCGAGAAGTGTCTCGATGCAGAAATTGTTCTTCCCCTTGGCTGCTTTGCTCCATGAGGGACAAAAATTTAACATAGCAAAATTACTCATGTGTAATCTGTATGACAAACTGGGGCAAATGATCGAGAGTCTTTGGAAAAGAACCTCGATTAGTGTAAGGGGCCCTTTGGCTACTTCAGCTTTGGCTCAATACCATCTTCGAAAAACACATTTGATTGAGGGGTTTCAACTAGTCACCCTGCAACCAGATTTCGAAAATGCACATTCGATTGACGAACTTTTTTAGGAAGCATTCTCGCAATTTCACTCGTGCAAAGATTTTCGAAATTGGGACTTGCCATATTTCGAATAACGTGACTGGGTCTAACGTTCTTACTATCCAGATCTTCCCAATAGGCATACCTCAATACAAAAAGGAGCAATTCAAAGTAACCTTTCATGCTCCTCACTATATGACTGGACAACTGAATTTTTCACAAGCTCTTTTAGCTCCTTTTCCAAGAAAACTCCTAGGTCTTTGTCATGTTACCCTCAAATTGAAAGAAGATATCAAAAAATGTCTCGATCTCAGTGATAAAAATCGAATTCATTATTCTCCCCTAACTTTTCTTCATAGTGACTTTGTTACCAAGTTCTTCATCAAATGGTGGAATAACTATTACTCTCGATATGATTGTTCTTTGGATCATATCATGAAGAAAGGAATAAAAACCTTTCCTGATCCCTCTGAGGTACTTCCTCAAAAATCTTCAAAAAGAAAAGTGGAGACAATGAGACAACATAAATGAAAGGTGCAAAAAACTTCCACCAAGACTGTGACGGCAAAAAGGGTAAAACTTTGTTAAGTTTCTCACCTTTTTTATTTTTTTAAAAAATTCTTATTTTACACCCCTTTTCCTTTATTATAGAAATAGTCTTCCAGTGAAGAATCTTCTTATAGAAGGGCTAAACCTTCACCAAAGCAAGCATATTCTTATTCGAGTGACTCTTCTTCTGTTTCCAGCAGTTCTGAATCGAGTAGCTTATCAAAAAAATCTACTCACTCCCAAAATTCTAAACCTGATACAACTATTGAGGTACATTCATAACTAACATGACATCAATATTATAGATTAGTTCTTTGAATCTTTTATTTTACTTATTATTACTATAATAGGAGAAGGTAGATGCACCCCTTCAACAACATCCTTCCACCTCTGTGGCAAAAGCAGTTTTTGACAAGAAAAGAAAGCATTATTCAAGTTCATCCTCCAGTGATAATGTGATCTCGCATTACTGATGAGCGGATAATTTATACGCTTTTTGGCATTGTTTTTAGGTAGTTTTTAGTAGGAGCTAGCTACTTTTAGGGATGTTTTCATTGGTTTTTATGCTAAATTCACATTGCTGGACTTTACTATGAGTTTGTGTGTTTTTCTATGATTTCAGGTATTTTCTGGTTGAAATTGAGGGACCTGAGCAAAACTCTGATAGAAGGCTGACAAAAGACTGCTGATGTTGTTGGATTCTGACCTTCCTAAACTCGAAATCGATTTTTTGGAGCTTCAGAATTCTAAATGGCGCGCTCTCAATGGCGTTGGAAAGTAGACATTCAGAGCTTTCCAGCAATATATAATAGTCCATACTTTATTTGAGATTAGATGACACAAACTGGCGTTTAACGCCAGTTCCATGCTGCATTCTGGAGTCAAACGCCAGAAACACGTCACAAACCAGAGTTAAACGCCAAAAACACGTTACAACTTGGCGTTTAACTCCAAAAGAAGCCTCTGCACGTGCAAAGATCAAGCTCAGCCCAAGCACACACCAAGTGGGCCCTGGAAGTGGATTTCTGCATCAATTACTTCTTTCTGTAAACTCTAGTAGCTAGTCTAGTATAAATAGGACATTTTACTATTGTATTAGACATCTTGGTTTTGTCTTTTATCTTAGCATCCATCTTTGGACGTTTAATTCTTAGACTTTGGGGGCTGGCCATTCGGCCATGCCTGAACCTTGATCACTTATGTATTTTCAACGGTGGAGTTTCTACACACCATAAATTAAGTGTGGAGCTCTACTGTACCTCGAGTTTTAATGCAAAGTACTACTATCTTTTATTCAATTCAGCTTATTCTTATTCTAAAATATTCGCTGCACTTCAACATGATGAATGTGATGATCCGTGACACTCATTATCATTCTCACCTATGAACGCGTGATTGACAACCACTTTCGTTCTACCTTATAACGAGCGAGTATCTCTTGGATTCCCTAACCAGAATCTTCGTGGTATAAGCTAGAACCCTTTGGCGGCCACTCTTGAGGATCCGAAAAGTCTAAACCTTGTTTGTGGTATTTCGAGTAGGATTTAGGGATTGAATGGCTGTGACGAGCTTCAAACTCACGATTGTTGGGCATGATGACAAACGCAAAAGAATCAATGGATTCTATTCCGACATGATCGAGAACCGACAGATGATTAGCCGTGCTGTGACAGAGCATTTGGACCATTTTCACTGAGAGGATGGGATGTAGCCATTGATAACGGTGATGCCCTACATACAGCTTGCCATGGAAAGGAGTAAGAAGGATTGGATGAAAGCAGTAGGAAAGCAAAGATTCAGAAGGGATAAGCATCTCCATACACTTATCTGAAATTCTCACCAATGATTTACATAAGTATCTCTATCTTTACTTTATGCTTTATTTAGTATTTATTTTTGAAAACCATTATAACTATTTGAATCCGCCTAACTGAGATTTACAAGATGACCATAGCTTGCTTCATACCAACAATCTCCGTGGGATCGACCCTTACTCACGTAAGGTATTACTTGGACGATCCGGTGTACTTGCTGGTTAGTTGTGCAAAGTTATGACAAAGTGTGATCCACGTTTGAGAGCACCAAGTCTATTGGCGCCATTGTTGATGATCACAATTTCGTGCACCAAGTTTTTGGCGCCGTTGCCAGGGATTGTTCGAGTTTGGACAACTGACGGTTCATCTTGTTACTCAGATTAGGTAATTTTCTTTTGAAAAAGTTTTCAAAAATCTTTCAAAAATTTTTTATTTGTTTTCGTTTTTCCAAAAATTATTTTCGAAAAAAATAATAAAAATACAAAAAAATAATAAAATCATAAAAATAAAAAAATATGTTGTGTTTCTTGTTTGAGTCTAGTGTCAATTTTTAAGTTTGGTGTCAATTGCATGTTTTAAAAATTTTTGCATTTTTTTCAAAAATTTCATGCATGGTGTTCTTCATGATCTTCAAGTTGTTCTTGATAAGTCCTCTTGTTTGATCTTTATGTTTTCTTGTTTTGTGTCTTTTGTTGTTTTTCATATGCATTTTTGCATTCATAGTGTCTAAGCATTAAAAATTTATAAGTTTGGTGTCTTGCATGTTTTCTATCTTGAATATTTTTTAAAAATAAGTCTTGATGTTCATCTTGACATTCAAAGTGTTCTTGGTGTTCATTTTGACATTCATAGTGTTTTTGCATGCATCATGTGTTTTGATCCAAAATTTTCATGTTTTGGGTCATATTTGTGTTTTTCTCTCTCATCATTAAAAATTCAAAAAAATAAAAAATATCTTTTCCTTATTTCTCTCAAAAAATTCAAAAATTTGAGTTGACTTAGTCAAAACTTTTTAAAGCTTAGCTATTTCTCATAAGTCAAGTCAAATTTTCATGTTTTGGGTCATATTTGTGTTTTTCTCTCTCATCATTAAAAATTCAAAAAAATAAAAAATATATTTTCCTTATTTCTCTCAAAAAATTCAAAAATTTGAGTTGACTCAGTCAAAACTTTTTAAAGCTTAGCTATTTCTCATAAGTCAAGTCAAATTTTCAATTTAAAAAAAATCTTATCTTTTCAAAACTTTTTCAAAAATCAAATCTTTTTCATTTTTTATTTATTTTTGAAAATTTTCAATTTTGATTTTCAAAATATTTTTCTTATCTTTATTTCATGATTTTCAAAGACTTTACTATCAATTAATGTGATTGATTCAAAAATTTGAAGTTTGTTACTTTCTTGTTAAGAAAGGTTCAATCTTTAAATTCTAGAATCATATCTTTTAGTTTCTTGTTAGTTAAGTAATCAATTTTAATTTTAAAAATAAAATCTTTTTCAAAATAAATTTCAACTATATCTTTTTAATCATATCTTTTCAAATAATATCTTTTTCAAAAAAATTTTGATTTCAAAATCTTTTCTAACTTCTTATCTTTTCAAAATTGATTTTTAAATCTTTTTCAACTAACTAACTAACTTGTTGTTTGTTTTACTATTTCTTATCTTTTTCAAAACCATCTAACTACTTCTCTCTCTCATTTTCAAAAATTACCTCCCTCTTTTTCAAAATTTTCTTAATTAGCTAATTGTTTCAAATTTTAATTTTAATTTTATTTCTTATCTTAATTTTCAAAAATCACTAACCCTTTTTTCAAATTAATTTTTGAAATTCTCTCTCTCTCATCTCTTTCTATTTATTTATTCATTTACTAACACTTCTCTTCATCTTAAAATTCGAACTCCCTCTTCCTCTCTGAGTTCGAATTTTCCTCTTTTCCTTCTTCTACTCTCTTCTTCTTCTACTAACATAAAGGAATCTCTCTACTGTGGTAAAGAGGATCCCTATTATTATTTTTTGTTCCCTTCTTTTTCATATGAGCAGGAGCAAAGACAAGAATATTCTTGTTGAAGCAGATCCTGAACCTGAAAGGACTCTGAAGAGAAAACTAAGAGAAGCTAAATTACAACAATCCAGAGACAACCTTACATAAATTTTTGAAAAGGAAGAGGAAATGGCAGCCGAAAATAATAATGCAAGGAGGATGCTTGGTGATTATACTACACCTACTTCCAAGTTTTATGGAAGAAGCATCTCAATCCCTGCCATTGGAGCAAACAATTTTGAGCTGAAACCTCAACTAGTTGCTCTAATGCAACAGAACTACAAGTTTCATGGACTTCCATCAGAAGATCCCTATCAGTTTTTAACTGAATTATTGTAGATCTGTGAGACTATTAAGACTAATGGAGTAGATCCTAAAGTCTACAGGCTCATGCTTTTCCCTTTTGCTGTAAGAGACAGAGCTAGAACATGGTTGGACTCTCAACCTAAAGATAGCCTGGACTCTTGGGATAAGCTGGTCACGGCCTTTTTGGCTAAGTTCTTTCCTCCTCAAAAGCTGAGCAAGCTTAGAGTGGATGTTCAAACCTTCAAACAAAAAGATGGTGAATCCCTCTATGAAGCTTGGACCATTCTGTAGGTGGATCCATTTACCTTAAGAAAACGCCTGTAGAAGCTCAAGAACTTATTGACATGGTTGCAAATAACCAGTTCATGTACACTTCTGAGAGGAATTCCGTGAATAATGGGATGCCTCAGAAGAAGGGAGTTCTTGAAATAGATGCTCTGAATGCCATATTGGCTCAGAATAAAATGTTAACTCAGCAAGTCAACATGATTTCTCAAAGTCTGAATGGATGGCAAAATGCATCCAACAGTACTAAAGAGGCATCTTTTGAAGAAGACGCCTATGATCCTGAGAACCCTGCAATGGCAGAGGTAAATTACATGGGTGAACCTGATGAAAACAGCTATAATTCATCATGGAGAAATCATCCAAATTTCTCATGGAAGGATCAATAAAAGCCTCAACAAGGCTTTAATAATGGTGGAAGAAATAGGTTCAGCAATAGCAAGCCTTTTCCATCATCTTCTCAGCAACAGACAGAGAATTCTGAGCAGAGCACCTCTAACTTAGCAAACATAGTCTCTGATTTGTCTAAGGCCACTTTAAGTTTCATGACTGAAACAAGGTCCTCTATCAGAAATTTGGAGGCACAAGTGGGCCAGCTGAGTAAGAAAGTCACTGAAACTCCTCCTAGTACTCTCCCAGGCAATACTGAAGAGAATCCAAAAAGAGAGTGCAAGGCCATTGACATAATCAACATGGTCGAACCTAGAGAGGAAGGAGATGACGTGAATCCCAATGAGGAAGACCTCATGGGACATCTCCCAGACAAGAAGGACTTCCCTATTAAGGACCTAAAGGAATCTGAGGCTCATATAGAGACCATAAAGATTCCATTGAACTTCCTTCTGCCATTCATGAGCTCTGAGAACTATTCTTGGATGAAGATATAACTAGAGAGCAAGTTGCTCAATATCTAGGAGCTATTATGAAGCTGAATGCCAAGTTGTTTGGTCCTGAGACTTGGGAAGATGAACCTCCCGTGCTCATTAGTGAACTAGATACATGGGTTCAGCAAACTTTACCTCAAAAGAAACAAGATCTTGGTAAATTCGTAATACCCTGTACCATAGGCACCATGATCTTTGAAAAGGCTCTGTGTGACCTGGGGTCAGGTATAAATCTTATGCCACTCTCTGTAATGGAGAAACGGGGAATCTTTGAGGTACAAGCTGCTATTTTCTCATTAGAGATGGCAGACAAGTCAATAAGAGAAGCTTATGGATTGGTAGAGGACGTGATAGTAAAGGTTAAAGGCCTTTACATCCCTGCTAATTTCATAATCTTAGACACTAGGAAGGATGAGAATGAATCCATCATTCTTGGAAGATCCTTCTTAGCCACAGCAGGAGATGTGATTGATGTTGACAGAGGAGAGCTAGTCCTTCAATTGAAAACGGACTACCTGGTATTTAAAGCTCAAGGATCTTCCTCTGCAACCATGGAGAAGAAGCATGAAAAGCTTCTCTCAATACAAAGTCAAACAGAGCCCCCACAATCAAACTCTAAGTTTGGTGTTGGGAGGCCACACCCAAACCCTAAGTTTGGTGTACCAAACTCTAAGTTTGGTGTTGAGAAACCCCCACATCCAAACTCTAAGTCTGGTGTTGGGAGTCTACAACATTGACCTGATCACCTGTGAAGCTCCATAAGAGCTCACTGTCAAGCTATTGACATTAAAAAAGCGTTTATTGGGAGGCAACCCAATTTTTATTTATCTATATTTTTATTGTTCTTTTATGTTTTATTAGGTTCATGATCATGTGGAGTCACAAAACAAATACTAAAATTAAAAACAGAATAAAAAACAGCAGAAGAAATATCAAATCTTGGAGGAAGAGCTTACTGGCGTTTAAACGCCAGTAAGGAGCATCTGGCTGACGTTCAACGCCAGAACAGAGCATGAATCTGGCGTTGAACGCCAGAAACAAGCAGTAGTCTAGCGTTTACACGCCAAGATTACACCCTCAGGAAAGCTGGCATTAAACGCCAGAAACATGATGAAGACTGGCGTTGAATGCCCAAAACAAGCATAGAGCTGGCGTTTAACACCAGAAACAAGCATCAATCTGGCGTGAAACGCTAGGATTGCATGCAGAGGGCGTTTTACATGCCTAATTGGTGTAGGGATGATAAATCCTTAACACCTCAGGATCTGTAGACCCCACAGGATCCCCACCTACCTCAACTCACCTTCACATTCATCCACTCTTCCCCATAAACCCCACCAACCTTCAAATTCAAAATCTCTTTCCCACCCAAACCCACCCTAAATGACCGAACCCCATTCCCTCTCCCTCCACTTTATAAACCCCTCCATCCTTCATTTTCACACAACACAACCCTCTCTTATCCCCCTTGGCTGAATATACATCTCTCTCCCTCTCCTCCATATCTTCTTCTTCTTCATCTATTCTTTCTTCTTTTGCTCGAGGACAAGCAACATTCTAAGTTTGGTGTGGTAAAAGCATAGCTTTTTTATTTTTTCGTAACCATTTATGGCACCTAAGGCCAAAGAAACCTCTAGAAAGAGGAAAGGGAAGACAAAAGCTTCCACCTCCGAGTCATGGGAGATGGAGAGATTCATCTCAAGGGTCCATAGCTCAGTAATAGAGCATTTGACTGCACATCAAGAGAGCCCACTCATGGACCTCAACAAGAGCATGAGGAATCTCGTCATCAAGATATCCCTGAGGTACCTCAGGGGATACATTTTCCTCCACACAATTATTTGGAGCAACTAAGGATAGGAGCACCAAAATCACTAAGGATCAAGCAACAGTGGCAAGGAAAAGACATAGAGGAGCTCAAGGACACCATTGGTCCTTCAAGAAAAAGGCACCACCATCACTAAAGTGGACTCATTCCTTAACTTCCTTGTTCTTATATCTCTGTTTTTCATTTTTATGCTCTATGTTTGTCTATGTTTTGAGTCTTTACTACATGATCATTAGTGTCTAGTGTCTATGTCTTAAGGCTATGAATAATTCCATGAATCCTTCACCTTTCTTAAATGAAAAATGTTTTTAATACAAAAGAACAAGAAGTACATGAGTTTCGAATTTATCCTTGAACTTAGTTTAATATATTTATATGGTGACAATACTTTTTGTTTTCTGAATGAATGCTTGAACAGTGCATATTTTTGATCTTGTTGTTTATGAATGTTAAAATTGTTGGCTCTTGAAAGAATGATGAACAAAGAGAAATGTTATTGATAATCTGAAAAATCATAAATTTGATTCTTGAAGCAAGAAAAAGCAGTGAATAGCAAAAGCTTGCGAAAAAAATAGAAAGAAAAAAAAGCAAGCAGAAAAAAATAGCCCTTAAAACCAAAAGGCAAGGGTAAAAAGGATACAAGGCTTTGAGCATCAATGGATAGGAGGGCCCAAGGAAATAAAATCCAGGCCTAAGCGGCTATATCAAGCTGTCCCTAACCATGTGCTTGTGGCATGCAGGTCCAAGTGAAAAGCTTGAGACTGAGTGGTTAAAGTTGTGATCCAATGGTAATACTGGCAAACAAAGTGCTTAGGGCCACGGTAAAGACTCATAAAAGTAGCTGTGTTCAAGAATCAACATAATTAACTAGGAGAATCAATAACACTATCCAAAAGTCTGAGTTCCTATAGATGCCAATCATTCTAAACTTCAAAGGAAAAAGTGAGATGCCAAAACTGTTCAGAAGCAAAAAGCTACAAGTTCCGCTCATCTAATTATAACTAATATTCATTGATATTTTGGGATTTATAGTATATTCTCTTCTTTTTATCCTATTTTATTTTCAGTTGCTTGGGGACAAGCAACAATTTAAATTTGGTGTTGTGATGAGCAGATAATTTATACGCTTTTTGGCATTATTTTTAGGTATTTTTAGTAGGATCTAGCTACTTTTAGGGATGTTTTCATTGGTTTTTATGCTAAATTCACATTTCTGGACTTTACTATGAGTTTGTGTGTTTTTCTGTGATTTCAGGTATTTTTTGGTTGAAATTGAGGGACCTGAGCAAAACTTTGATAGAAGGCTGACAAAGGACTACTGATGTTGTTGGATTCTGACCTCTCTACAGAACTCCAAATGGCGCACTCTCAACGGCGTTGGAAAGTAGACATCTAGAGCTTTCCAGAAATATATAATAGTCTATACTTTATTCGAGATTAGATGATGTAAACTGGCGTTCAATGCCAGTTCCATGCTGCATTCTAGAGTCAAACGCCAGAAACACGTCACAAACCAGAGTTATACGCCAAAAACACGTTACAACTTGGCGTTTAACTCCAAAAGAAGCCTCTGCACGTACAAAGCTCAAGCTTAGCCCAAACACACACCAAGTGGGCCCCAGAAGTGGATTTCTGCATCAATTACTTATTTTTGTAAACCGTAGTAGCTAGTCTAGTATAAATAGGACACTTTACTATTGTATTAGACATCTTGGTTTCGTCTTTTATCTTAGCATCTATCTTTGGACGTTTAGTTCTTAGACTTTGGGGGATGGCCATTCGGCCATGCCTGAACCTTGATCACTTATGTATTTTCAACGGTAGAGTTTCTACACACCATAGATTAAGGTGTGGAGCTCTGCTGTACCTCGAGTTTTAATGCAAAGTACTACTATCTTTTATTCAATTTGGCTTATTCTTATTCTAAGATATTCGCTGCACTTCAACATGATGAATGTGATGATCCGTGACTCTCATCATGATTCTCACCTATGAATGCGTGATTGACAACCACTTCCGTTCTACCTTTGAACGAGCGAGTATCTCTTGGATTCCCTAACCAGAATCTTCGTGGTATAAGCTAGAACCCTTTGGCGGCCACTCTTGAGGATCTGGAAAGTCTAAACCTTGTCTGTGGTATTCCAAGTAGGATTCAGGGATTGAATGGCTGTGACGAGCTTCAAACTCGTGATTGTTGGGCGTGATGACAAATGCAAAAGAATCAATGGATTCTATTCCGACATGATCGAGAACCAACAGATGATTAGCTGTGATGTGACAGAGCATTTGGAGCATTTTCACTGAGAGGATGGGATGTAGCCATTGACAACGGTGATGCCCTACATACAGCTTGCCATGGAAAGGAGTAAGAAGGATTGGATGAAAGCAGTAGGAAAGGAGAGATTCAGAAGGGACAAGCATCTCCATACACTTATCTGAAATTCTCACCAATGATTTACATAAGTATCTCTATCTTTACTTTATGCTTTATTTAGTATTTGTTTTCAAAAACCATTATAACTATTTGAATCCGCCTAACTGAGATTTACAAGATGACCATAGCTTGCTTCATACCAACAATCTCCGTGGGATCGACCCTTACTCACGTAAGGTATTACTTGGACGACCCAGTGCACTTGCTGGTTAGTTGTGCGAAGTTGTGACAAAGTGTGATTCACGTTTGAGAGCACCAAGTCTATTGGCGCTATTGTTGATGATCACAATTTTGTGCACCAATTACCTATCAACCAATCAAGAGTTTCAGCAACCCAATCAACAAATAACTAAAGAGGCCACTGCTCCTGTTGAAAACATCGATCCGCCAATCATCGAGGAACACATCCCGACGAATTTGATTACAGAAAAATCTCCACCAATGTAACTTTTGAATGATTCCCCTTCTTCTCCTTCAATTGATGTCGATCTTACCATCAACCTTCTCCTTCGAAAGAAACTAGCCCATTTGCAAAAGATACTAAAAAGAAAGCATCTCTTTCTCATCAACTTATTTTAGGGATCAAAATCTCATCATATTTAATCAATCAACCTGGGCAATCTTCACAACATGATCTTGAGATCAAAAAAGGGCCTTCAGCTACTGTTTTCAGTCCACAGATGCTGATTTAACTGAGCTCCTTGTTGTCATGTCCAAAATTACTCATAAAATGGAGATGCGGACTTTGATTCCAACCATGGAAGAATTATCAAAACAAAATATCCCAAAAAAAATTGACTCCTCAAGCTATCAAAAGATTGTTTTCCCTTCTTAGCCTTCTAACACACACCATCAACGAGTGGGTAAATCGAGATGACTTGAACGCTATCCTCTCTAACATTTTATGTGCACCCTCGAATATCAAGTCTCACTCAATTTTTTCAGAGTGATGAAATAATTCAAAAAGATTACCAAAAATCTCTCCATCTCTCAAAACAAGATGGATGAAGTGAAGAAAGGGATAGCCGCCATCGAAGAAGAATCCACTAAGCTTGATACTTTCTACAACTCAATACAAAAAGATTTTAAGGAATATGAAGTTAATGTTGCCCACACTGCCAACACTCGAGATCGTTTAGCACAACACAGGGAAGAGCTCGAAAAAGAATTTGCCCAAATTTGTGAGGAAGAAGCTTTGTTGGACAGGCCCTATTTTAAAGTACAAAAGAAGAAGCAAGATCTCTTTCGAGACCATTGTGGAATAGAAAACAGACAAGCTAAAATCAGGAGAAAATATGAGAGATTGAAAATCAAAGAGCACGATGAGATCATGGTTTATTTTTCTTATGACGAAGAAAGAGTGCGTTTTCGATTCAAGCTAGAAGAATTATTAGAGCCTTATCTTTGAAGATTTAAAATGTTGTTTAAAAAAAATAGTACTTCTAAAGCTTTCCTTAGATTATTTCTGTTTCTTTCCATATATTAAACATTATTCTCCGAACATCGATATCGTTTTAAATATTTCCCATTTATTGATTTAACTTTGACGTCGAAATCGGTATTCTTAATGCAGTATGCATTCCCAGAATATAAGTCAATTACCTGGAAAGGGCCTTCCCAATTACCGTAGAATCTTGACTTTCTTTCAATTGATAATATAACTTTATGAACTAATTCACCTACCTGGAAGCACTTTTATTTTACTCGTCGATTATAAATACAAGCAACATTCTCCTTTTGATGAATCAGATTTTCGAGTGCCAAAATACGTTCATTGTCCAAATTATTCAACTAATCAATTAACAATTCACCCTGTCTCATTACTCTCATGGTATTGAGATTAATTTCTAAAAGTAAAACTATATCATGGCCATAGACCAATTATAAGGAGATGTATCCGTCGATCCTCTAGGTGAATTTTGATAAGCCCATAATACTTCGCTTAAAGTTTCATGCCAAGTTCAAGGTCTCTGACCAATTTATTTTTTAATCAAATTAATTAAAATTTCATTTGCAGCCTCAACTTAATTATTTGCTTGTGCATAATATGGGGTCGAAGTCACCATGGTTATATTTATTGATATGGAAAAATTTCTAACACATTGGCCAGTAAACATGGTACTTTGATCAGAACTCAATGTTTGAGAAATTTCAAATCGATGAATTATATGTTCTATAAAATCAATAATTTCATTTTGGCCTACTTCCACTAAAGGAACAGCTTCAACCCATTTTGTAAAATAATCGATGGCCACTAGAATAAATTTATATTCTTTGACAAAGGAGGGCGAATCATTCCAATCAAATCCAAATCCCATCCTCTAAACAGCTAAGGTTTTATAATCGAATACAACTCAAATGTGGGAATTTGTTGTACTACTCCATGGTTCTAACATTCTTAACTTGCTTTTGCATAGTCAATGCAATCTTTGACCGTAGATGGCCAATACACTTGATCGTGCCGAAGTATCCATTTCATTCTTTCTCTAGCTTGGTGAGCACCACATATGTCCATATGAGCTTCCCCTAAAGCAATAATTTTTTTAGATTGACTTAAACATCTCATGAGATTTCCTTCAATGGCTTTTTTATATAACTCGTCACTCATCAATACAAAATTCATTTCTTTTAACTTATTCTTTCGATCGACTTGAATATTAAGGTTTTTCAAATATTCTGCAAATGGCTTTCTCCAATCATCATCATCCCAGTTGTCTATAACTAAAACTTCCCTTTCTTCAGTAGGCACAAAGATTTGTTGTACCTTTGCCAATTTTTCTAAAGTCTCAAGAATAATCTTATATTTTGATGCAATATGAGCTAACTCATTGGCAACTTCATTTCGAATTCTTGGGATATGAATCAATGATACTCTTTGAAAGGATACTAATAACTCCCATGCTATCGATAAATACTTTTGTAACTTTTCATTATTACATTTCAATTCTTTTGATGATTGTTTTAAAACCAACTGAGAATCTCTTAAAATCTGGACATCTAATGTCCCTTTATCAATCAAAATCTCTAATCCCAATATCAAAGCTTCCAGCTATATTATTTGAGGATGGGTATTTTAATTCAAACGAAAATTCTGATGGGACACCTTCTGAGGATATAATCAAAATACCAACTCCAGCACCATCTTTATGCTTCAAACCATCAAAGTAAAATTTCTAAAATTTAGAATTCACCTCGATAATGTTTTCCACCTGGTCATTGGGATTATTCAATTCATCAACTAGAAAATTCGCAATGACCTGATCTTTAACAGCCTTAGTTAGCATATACTGCAAATCAAATTCTGTTAAAGCAAGCATCCACTTGCCTAATCGACCTTGTAATATGGGATAAGATAACATATACTTTATCAAATCCGTCTGAGCAATCATCTTCGTAGTTTTTGCAACCATACAACATTTCAACTTTGTGCAAACATAATAAAGAGACATACATAACTTTTCAATCGGAGAATATCTTGTCTCGATACTCGACTCAAATAATAAATTGCCCTTTCATGTTCTTCCTCATCGTCTTGAGCTAACATGCACCTAATAATATTTGTCGATGCTGCAACGTATAATTTTAATGGCTCATGAGGATGAACAGTTGCCATTATTGGTGCTTTCGACAAGTAGTATTTGATTGATTCAAACACCTTTGTTCCTCTATCTACACATATTGGGACTCATCTTTGAGCTTGATTAAAGATAAAAAAACATGCGTATGACCAAAAAGATTAGAAATAAAGCATCGTAGAAAATTAATCTTTCCCAAGAAAGACTGCACCTCTTTCTTCGACGTTGGTGGTGGTAACTCCAAGATTGTCCTAGCTTTATTTTGATCAATAGCAATTCCTTTCTTTTGAACTACGAATTCCAAAAAATTTCCTACAGGTACTCTGAGTGCACATTCAAAGGATTCATCTTTAATCCATCCTGGCGCATTGTTTCGCATGCTTGACATAAATGATCGAGATGCTGGTCTATCGAGTTTGATTTAGCCATCACATAATTGATATATACTTCCATAAAATTTCAAATAAATTCATGGAAGATAGTATTCATCGCACGTTAATACGTCGCCCCGGCATTCTTCAAACCAAAAGGCATCATCACCCATTCATAAGTTCCCAAAGCCCCAAGACATTGAAAAACAGTATTTGACACATCATCCTTTGCTATAAAAATTTGTTTATACCTAAAATAATCATCCATGAAACTCAAAATTTCGTTGCCTACTGCAGAATCGACTAACATGTCTGCTACATGCATAAAATACTCATATTTAGGAGTAGCATTATTTAGATCCCAAAAATCAATACAAACATGTAACTTTCCATTCTTTTTATCACTGACACAATATTCGATACCCAGCCAACATAACATATTGTTTGAATAAATTTTGCTTTAATCAATCTTTCAATTTCTTCTTTAATCTTAAGATTGAACTCAGGAGCAAAACGTCAAGGTGCTTGTTTAACTGGTTGAGAAAGTGGTTTTAATGCCAATTGATGTTCTACCAGAGAGAGATCCAGCCCAGGTATCTCCTCATAATCCCAAACGAAACAATTTTTGTACTTAGCTAAAAGATTGATCAAATTTGCTCGAAATTGCTCGTCGATATTATTGCAAATATAAGTGGGTCTAACATCATCATCAGATCCTAAGCTGATTTCCTCAAGAAGGTCTTGAGACTCAAAATCTCTTTCGATATTATCAACATTAACTGAATATTTTTCGAAACCCAAAGGCTCCAAATCATAAATACAATCGAGAGAAAAGTCTATTGAGTCAGGTGAGAAAAAATAAACTTTATTATCAACCAAATCAGCAATCGAATCCTTTTCAATACAAAAACTTTGAGATACATCGACACAAGACTGGTTAATAACACTAATACTGGGAATGAAAATACATGTAGTACGTAAGTTGCGCCAAAATTTGACTTGCGAAATCGAATTTGTACTAGGAATTGAAAAAACTAAATTGAAATTCCTATGTAATTCAACTTCATCAGAAGACTCACTTCTAGCAAAAGAAAATCTTTCTACAGAATTAAAATTACTGAAATAATTTTCTAAAGAAACTAAATAATTCGAGACATCTTGTTCTTTGGCCATGACAAAATATTCTCGAATTATTGTCTTTCAAGAACAACTATTCCCACCCAATAGGAGGGAAATTAAGCTTTGGCTGACGAAGCATCACATTAAGTCCTTCTGAAGTCAGAAAATAGCCTTTACATTTATAAGGATTAAGCACTCTGTCGACATTAAGAGGTTTCAATTTTTCATTATACACCTTAAAATTGGCATGCATCTGCTCCACATAAAGGCTCGACTCTTCTTTTATCACTTCAGATTTTCCTTCATCAGTCCAAAGAAGAATGCTCTGATGCACGGTCGAAGGTACAGCCCCAACGCCATGGATCCAATCTCTTCCAAGCAACGCATTATAACTAGCTTTTGAAGATACCACCACAAAGATAATGTTTCGACATGAAAACCCCACTTGTACTTGGAGAGTCACCAACCCTTTTGCAGGGGTCGACATACTGCTGTAATCAGTCATTGAAATATTATTAGGGATCAAGTCATCAGAATGCTTTCCTAATTTGATCAACATCTATTCTAGTGACAAACTAATTGTTGCCCCTCTATCGACCAAAACTTTGTTAACACAAATACCACTCATATAAGTAGTAATGTGCAAAGGTCAAAGGTGTGAATTTTGCTTTTCAATTGGCCTTTTAAAGCATCCCAATTTGTCCTCTGAATGAATAAAAGGAAAAGCCTCTTCATCTTCCACATCATAATCCTCATTTGGATTCCCTTCATATTCCCCAAGTACTCAATCAATATAATCAAGATAGTGCTCACCATTTTCTCATCTCCTTCATCAAAGTATTCATCATCCAAGTCAGCGTCCTTTTCTTTGTCATCTACTGGGGCTACAGCAACAACCTTGCATTTTATGAATTTAGCTGGTAAAGGAATCCTTTTGGGAATAGTTTCTGCATCAGACGGAAAAACTATTCGAGAATGAACGGAAGGGGTTGCTCCCTTGTCTTTGGAATTCAATGGTTCCTTTTGCACTATCTGTCGTCCATATCTACTACCTTAATTTTCTCTAGCTCTTCCTCGAGGATATGGATAAAGACCTCGATTGAAACCTCGATGACCCTTTTGAGGATTACGCCTATACTGTGCATCTCGATTGCAAAACTCTTGACAATTTCTTATCCATTGCACACTGGTGCACGAAATTGTGATCACTACAACTTCGCACAACTAACCAGCAAGTGCACTGGGTCGTCCAAGTAATAAACCTTACGCGAGTAAGGGTCGATCCCACGGAGATTGGTGGTATGAAGCAAGCTATGGTCACCTTGTAAATCTTAGTCAGGCAGACTCAAATGGGTATAGATGATGAATAAAACATAAAGATAAAGATAGAGATACTTATGTATATCATTGGTGAGAGCTTCAGATAAGCGAATGAAGATGCCTTCCCTTCCGTCTCTCTGCTTTCCTACTGTCTTCATCCAATCCTTCTTACTCCTTTCCATGGCAAGCTCGTGTA